>NC_092825.1:26639564-26677808 GCF_039878825.1 Excalfactoria chinensis | reverse complement strand
AGAAGCAAGGTGATAAGGCAGGGAAAATCAGGGCAAGATAGGAAAGGAAAAGTTGCATGAAAAGAAAGATGGCAATGGAGAGAAAGAAGAGAAGCCTAAAGACCACTGTGATTAATGAATCAGGGAAGGAAAAGGTGCATGAAAAGAAAGATGGCAATGGAGAGCAAGATGAAAAGCCTTAAGACTACCACACTGGAAGGAGCAATAGCACCCAGGAGGAGTGAACCTATCTCTGCAACTGAGAAAGTCCCGCTACTCCTTAAAGCAGAGAAGGAAAGAGGAGAGATGAGGCTTGAGTTAAAGAAGGGCGAAATGAAACTGAAAACGAAAGACATCGCACAAGGTAAGTGATGGCAAGGATAGTGATGGGGAGACGTAAGCTGGCAAGTCAAAAAAATGCAGGAAAGGAAAAAGAGCATGCAACGAAAGGCAATGGAGAGAAGGAGGATGAGAATCCTAAAGACTACCCTGTGGAAAGTAGCAGGGAAGGAAAAGGAGCATGAAAAGAAAGGCAATGGAGAGAAAGATGAGAAACCTAAAGACCACTGTGATTAATTAATCAGGGAAGGAAAAGGTGCATGAAAAGAAAGATGGCAATGGAGAGCAAGATGAAAAGCCTTAAGACTACCACGCTGGTAGGAGCAATAGCACCCAGGAGGAGTGAACCTATCTCTGCAACTGAGAAAGTCCCGCTACTCCTTAAAGCAGAGAAGGAAAGAGGAGAGATGAGGCTTGAGTTAAAGAAGGGCGAAATGAAACTGAAAATGAAAGAGATCGCACAAGGTAAGTGATGGCAAGGATAGTGATGGGGAGATGTAAGGTGACAAGTCAAGGAAATGCAGGAAAGGAAAAAGAGCATGCAACGTAAGGCAATGGAGAGAAGGATGAGAATCCTAAAGACTACCCTGTGGGAAGAAGCAGGGAAGGAAAAGGAGCATGAAAAGAAAGACAATGGAGAGAAAAGCATGAAAACGGACCAAGAAGAAGGCACACGGCTGGGCATCCATGCCTGGGAGGAGGAAAGGGTAGCTACTGGGCATGCTGCAACCTCTACGAGTGATGGGACTTGTGTGCTACCTCCCCTGGAGTAGTCCGGGGCTGCTAGCCATAAGAAACATCTCTCTGTAAAATCAAAAAGCGCTTCCAGTCATGCCGGGGCGGAGGAAAGGGTAGCTACCGGGCATGGATCTACCCAGCCATCAGATGTGAATCCTGAAGACCCCCACGAGGGAAGAAGCAAGAAAAGCCGGGAGGAGTGAACTCTTCTCTGCAATTGAGAATGTCCTGCAAATCCATCAAGCAATTAAGTACAGAGGAGTGACAAGGTGTGAGTTAAACAAGTGGGAAATGAACAGAGAAAAACAAGAGAGATCACCCGAGGTAAGTGAAGGCAAGGTCAGAGAGCAGGAGATGTAAGGCGACAAGGAAGGGAAAGTCAGGGAAACGCAGGAAAGGAAAAGAAGCAGGAAAAGAAAGGCAATGGAGAGAAAGATGAGATGCCTTAAGGCCACCACCTTGGAAGAAGCCAGATAACCCAGGAGGAGTGAAGCCATACATGCAACTGAGAAAGTCCTGCAAATCCATCAAGCGATAAAGGAAAGAGCAGAGAGGAGGCTTGAGTTAAACATGTTGGAAATGCAAAGTGATAACGAGGAGAGATCACAAGAGGTAAGTGAAGGCAAGGTGAGTAAATTAGAGAAGCAAGGTGATAAGGCAGGGAAAATCAGGGCAAGATAGGAAAGGAAAAGTTGCATGAAAAGAAAGATGGCAATGGAGAGAAAGAAGAGAAGCCTAAAGACCACTGTGATTAATGAATCAGGGAAGGAAAAGGTGCATGAAAAGAAAGATGGCAATGGAGAGAAAGATGAAAAGCCTTAAGACTACCACGCTGGAAGGAGCAATAGCACCCAGGAGGAGTGAACCTATCTCTGCAACTGAGAAAGTCCCGCTACTCCTTAAAGCAGAGAAGGAAAGAGGAGAGATTAGGCTTGAGTTAAAGAAGGGCGAAATGAAACTGAAAACGAAAGACATCGCACAAGGTAAGTGATGGCAAGGATAGTGATGGGGAGACGTAAGCTGGCAAGTCAAAAAAATGCAGGAAAGGAAAAAGAGCATGCAACGAAAGGCAATGGAGAGAAGGAGGATGAGAATCCTAAAAACTACCCTGTGGAAAGTAGCAGGGAAGGAAAAGGAGCATGAAAAGAAAGGCAATGGAGAGAAAGATGAGAAACCTAAAGACCACTGTGATTAATTAATCAGGGAAGGAAAAGGTGCATGAAAAGAAAGATGGCAATGGAGAGCAAGATGAAAAGCCTTAAGACTACCACGCTGGTAGGAGCAATAGCACCCAGGAGGAGTGAACCTATCTCTGCAACTGAGAAAGTCCCGCTACTCCTTAAAGCAGAGAAGGAAAGAGGAGAGATGAGGCTTGAGTTAAAGAAGGGCGAAATGAAACTGAAAATGAAAGAGATCGCACAAGGTAAGTGATGGCAAGGATAGTGATGGGGAGATGTAAGGTGACAAGTCAAGGAAATGCAGGAAAGGAAAAAGAGCATGCAACGTAAGGCAATGGAGAGAAGGATGAGAATCCTAAAGACTACCCTGTGGGAAGAAGCAGGGAAGGAAAAGGAGCATGAAAAGAAAGGCAATGGAGAGAAAAGCATGAAAACGGACCAAGAAGGCGGCACACGGCTGGGCATCCATGCCTGGGAGGAGGAAAGGGTAGCTACTGGGCATGCTGCAACCTCTACGAGTGATGGGACTTGTGTGCTACCTCCCCTGGAGTAGTCCGGGGCTGCTAGCCATAAGAAACATCTCTCTGTAAAATCAAAAAGCGCTTCCAGTCATGCCGGGGCGGAGGAAAGGGTAGCTACCGGGCATGGATCTACCCAGCCATCAGATGTGAATCCTGAAGACCCCCACGAGGGAAGAAGCAAGAAAAGCCGGGAGGAGTGAACTCTTCTCTGCAATTGAGAATGTCCTGCAAATCCATCAAGCAATTAAGTACAGAGGAGTGACAAGGTGTGAGTTAAACAAGTGGGAAATGAACAGAGAAAAACAAGAGAGATCACCCGAGGTAAGTGAAGGCAAGGTCAGAGAGCAGGAGATGTAAGGCGACAAGGAAGGGAAAGTCAGGGAAACGCAGGAAAGGAAAAGAAGCAGGAAAAGAAAGGCAATGGAGAGAAAGATGAGATGCCTTAAGGCCACCACCTTGGAAGAAGCCAGATAACCCAGGAGGAGTGAAGCCATACATGCAATTGAGAAAGTCCTGCAAATCCATCAAGCGATAAAGGAAAGAGCAGAGAGGAGGCTTGAGTTAAACATGTTGGAAATGCAAAGTGATAACGAGGAGAGATCACAAGAGGTAAGTGAAGGCAAGGTGAGTAAATTAGAGAAGCAAGGTGATAAGGCAGGGAAAATCAGGGCAAGATAGGAAAGGAAAAGTTGCATGAAAAGAAAGATGGCAATGGAGAGAAAGAAGAGAAGCCTAAAGACCACTGTGATTAATGAATCAGGGAAGGAAAAGGTGCATGAAAAGAAAGATGGCAATGGAGAGAAAGATGAAAAGCCTTAAGACTACCACGCTGGAAGGAGCAATAGCACCCAGGAGGAGTGAACCTATCTCTGCAACTGAGAAAGTCCCGCTACTCCTTAAAGCAGAGAAGGAAAGAGGAGAGATTAGGCTTGAGTTAAAGAAGGGCGAAATGAAACTGAAAACGAAAGACATCGCACAAGGTAAGTGATGGCAAGGATAGTGATGGGGAGACGTAAGCTGGCAAGTCAAAAAAATGCAGGAAAGGAAAAAGAGCATGCAACGAAAGGCAATGGAGAGAAGGAGGATGAGAATCCTAAAGACTACCCTGTGGAAAGTAGCAGGGAAGGAAAAGGAGCATGAAAAGAAAGGCAATGGAGAGAAAGATGAGAAACCTAAAGACCACTGTGATTAATTAATCAGGGAAGGAAAAGGTGCATGAAAAGAAAGATGGCAATGGAGAGCAAGATGAAAAGCCTTAAGACTACCACGCTGGTAGGAGCAATAGCACCCAGGAGGAGTGAACCTATCTCTGCAACTGAGAAAGTCCCGCTACTCCTTAAAGCAGAGAAGGAAAGAGGAGAGATGAGGCTTGAGTTAAAGAAGGGCGAAATGAAACTGAAAATGAAAGAGATCGCACAAGGTAAGTGATGGCAAGGATAGTGATGGGGAGATGTAAGGTGACAAGTCAAGGAAATGCAGGAAAGGAAAAAGAGCATGCAACGTAAGGCAATGGAGAGAAGGATGAGAATCCTAAAGACTACCCTGTGGGAAGAAGCAGGGAAGGAAAAGGAGCATGAAAAGAAAGGCAATGGAGAGAAAAGCATGAAAACGGACCAAGAAGGCGGCACACGGCTGGGCATCCATGCCTGGGAGGAGGAAAGGGTAGCTACTGGGCATGCTGCAACCTCTACGAGTGATGGGACTTGTGTGCTACCTCCCCTGGAATAGTCCGGGGCTGCTAGCCATAAGAAACATCTCTCTGTAAAATCAAAAAGCGCTTCCAGTCATGCCGGGGCGGAGGAAAGGGTAGCTACCGGGCATGGATCTACCCAGCCATCAGATGTGAATCCTGAAGACCACCACGAGGGAAGAAGCAAGAAAAGCCGGGAGGAGTGAACTCTTCTCTGCAATTGAGAATGTCCTGCAAATCCATCAAGCAATTAAGTACAGAGGAGTGACAAGTTGTGAGTTAAACAAGTGGGAAATGAACAGAGAAAAACAAGAGAGATCACCCGAGGTAAGTGAAGGCAAGGTCAGAGAGCAGGAGATGTAAGGCGACAAGGAAGGGAAAGTCAGGGAAACGCAGGAAAGGAAAAGAAGCAGGAAAAGAAAGGCAATGGAGAGAAAGATGAGATGCCTTAAGGCCACCACCTTGGAAGAAGCCAGATAACCCAGGAGGAGTGAAGCCATACATGCAATTGAGAAAGTCCTGCAAATCCATCAAGCGATAAAGGAAAGAGCAGAGAGGAGGCTTGAGTTAAACATGTTGGAAATGCAAAGTGATAACGAGGAGAGATCACAAGAGGTAAGTGAAGGCAAGGTGAGTAAATTAGAGAAGCAAGGTGATAAGGCAGGGAAAATCAGGGCAAGATAGGAAAGGAAAAGTTGCATGAAAAGAAAGATGGCAATGGAGAGAAAGAAGAGAAGCCTAAAGACCACTGTGATTAATGAATCAGGGAAGGAAAAGGTGCATGAAAAGAAAGATGGCAATGGAGAGCAAGATGAAAAGCCTTAAGACTACCACACTGGAAGGAGCAATAGCACCCAGGAGGAGTGAACCTATCTCTGCAACTGAGAAAGTCCCGCTACTCCTTAAAGCAGAGAAGGAAAGAGGAGAGATGAGGCTTGAGTTAAAGAAGGGCGAAATGAAACTGAAAACGAAAGACATCGCACAAGGTAAGTGATGGCAAGGATAGTGATGGGGAGACGTAAGCTGGCAAGTCAAAAAAATGCAGGAAAGGAAAAAGAGCATGCAACGAAAGGCAATGGAGAGAAGGAGGATGAGAATCCTAAAGACTACCCTGTGGAAAGTAGCAGGGAAGGAA
The DNA here is from genome assembly GCF_039878825.1 of Excalfactoria chinensis. Taxonomy (NCBI): domain Eukaryota; kingdom Metazoa; phylum Chordata; class Aves; order Galliformes; family Phasianidae; genus Excalfactoria; species Excalfactoria chinensis. The sequence continues at coordinate 26,672,228 of NC_092825.1, read as the reverse complement.
AAGGAGCATGAAAAGAAAGGCAATGGAGAGAAAGATGAGAAACCTAAAGACCACTGTGATTAATTAATCAGGGAAGGAAAAGGTGCATGAAAAGAAAGATGGCAATGGAGAGCAAGATGAAAAGCCTTAAGACTACCACGCTGGTAGGAGCAATAGCACCCAGGAGGAGTGAACCTATCTCTGCAACTGAGAAAGTCCCGCTACTCCTTAAAGCAGAGAAGGAAAGAGGAGAGATGAGGCTTGAGTTAAAGAAGGGCGAAATGAAACTGAAAATGAAAGAGATCGCACAAGGTAAGTGATGGCAAGGATAGTGATGGGGAGATGTAAGGTGACAAGTCAAGGAAATGCAGGAAAGGAAAAAGAGCATGCAACGTAAGGCAATGGAGAGAAGGATGAGAATCCTAAAGACTACCCTGTGGGAAGAAGCAGGGAAGGAAAAGGAGCATGAAAAGAAAGACAATGGAGAGAAAAGCATGAAAACGGACCAAGAAGAAGGCACACGGCTGGGCATCCATGCCTGGGAGGAGGAAAGGGTAGCTACTGGGCATGCTGCAACCTCTACGAGTGATGGGACTTGTGTGCTACCTCCCCTGGAGTAGTCCGGGGCTGCTAGCCATAAGAAACATCTCTCTGTAAAATCAAAAAGCGCTTCCAGTCATGCCGGGGCGGAGGAAAGGGTAGCTACCGGGCATGGATCTACCCAGCCATCAGATGTGAATCCTGAAGACCCCCACGAGGGAAGAAGCAAGAAAAGCCGGGAGGAGTGAACTCTTCTCTGCAATTGAGAATGTCCTGCAAATCCATCAAGCAATTAAGTACAGAGGAGTGACAAGGTGTGAGTTAAACAAGTGGGAAATGAACAGAGAAAAACAAGAGAGATCACCCGAGGTAAGTGAAGGCAAGGTCAGAGAGCAGGAGATGTAAGGCGACAAGGAAGGGAAAGTCAGGGAAACGCAGGAAAGGAAAAGAAGCAGGAAAAGAAAGGCAATGGAGAGAAAGATGAGATGCCTTAAGGCCACCACCTTGGAAGAAGCCAGATAACCCAGGAGGAGTGAAGCCATACATGCAACTGAGAAAGTCCTGCAAATCCATCAAGCGATAAAGGAAAGAGCAGAGAGGAGGCTTGAGTTAAACATGTTGGAAATGCAAAGTGATAACGAGGAGAGATCACAAGAGGTAAGTGAAGGCAAGGTGAGTAAATTAGAGAAGCAAGGTGATAAGGCAGGGAAAATCAGGGCAAGATAGGAAAGGAAAAGTTGCATGAAAAGAAAGATGGCAATGGAGAGAAAGAAGAGAAGCCTAAAGACCACTGTGATTAATGAATCAGGGAAGGAAAAGGTGCATGAAAAGAAAGATGGCAATGGAGAGAAAGATGAAAAGCCTTAAGACTACCACGCTGGAAGGAGCAATAGCACCCAGGAGGAGTGAACCTATCTCTGCAACTGAGAAAGTCCCGCTACTCCTTAAAGCAGAGAAGGAAAGAGGAGAGATGAGGCTTGAGTTAAAGAAGGGCGAAATGAAACTGAAAACGAAAGACATCGCACAAGGTAAGTGATGGCAAGGATAGTGATGGGGAGACGTAAGCTGGCAAGTCAAAATAATGCAGGAAAGGAAAAAGAGCATGCAACGAAAGGCAATGGAGAGAAGGAGGATGAGAATCCTAAAGACTACCCTGTGGAAAGTAGCAGGGAAGGAAAAGGAGCATGAAAAGAAAGGCAATGGAGAGAAAGATGAGAAACCTAAAGACCACTGTGATTAATTAATCAGGGAAGGAAAAGGTGCATGAAAAGAAAGATGGAAATGGAGAGCAAGATGAAAAGCCTTAAGACTACCACGCTGGTAGGAGCAATAGCACCCAGGAGGAGTGAACCTATCTCTGCAACTGAGAAAGTCCCGCTACTCCTTAAAGCAGAGAAGGAAAGAGGAGAGATGAGGCTTGAGTTAAAGAAGGGCGAAATGAAACTGAAAATGAAAGAGATCGCACAAGGTAAGTGATGGCAAGGATAGTGATGGGGAGATGTAAGGTGACAAGTCAAGGAAATGCAGGAAAGGAAAAAGAGCATGCAACGTAAGGCAATGGAGAGAAGGATGAGAATCCTAAAGACTACCCTGTGGGAAGAAGCAGGGAAGGAAAAGGAGCATGAAAAGAAAGGCAATGGAGAGAAAAGCATGAAAACGGACCAAGAAGAAGGCACACGGCTGGGCATCCATGCCTGGGAGGAGGAAAGGGTAGCTACTGGGCATGCTGCAACCTCTACGAGTGATGGGACTTGTGTGCTACCTCCCCTGGAGTAGTCCGGGGCTGCTAGCCATAAGAAACATCTCTCTGTAAAATCAAAAAGCGCTTCCAGTCATGCCGGGGCGGAGGAAAGGGTAGCTACCGGGCATGGATCTACCCAGCCATCAGATGTGAATCCTGAAGACCCCCACGAGGGAAGAAGCAAGAAAAGCCGGGAGGAGTGAACTCTTCTCTGCAATTGAGAATGTCCTGCAAATCCATCAAGCAATTAAGTACAGAGGAGTGACAAGGTGTGAGTTAAACAAGTGGGAAATGAACAGAGAAAAACAAGAGAGATCACCCGAGGTAAGTGAAGGCAAGGTCAGAGAGCAGGAGATGTAAGGCGACAAGGAAGGGAAAGTCAGGGAAACGCAGGAAAGGAAAAGAAGCAGGAAAAGAAAGGCAATGGAGAGAAAGATGAGATGCCTTAAGGCCACCACCTTGGAAGAAGCCAGATAACCCAGGAGGAGTGAAGCCATACATGCAATTGAGAAAGTCCTGCAAATCCATCAAGCGATAAAGGAAAGAGCAGAGAGGAGGCTTGAGTTAAACATGTTGGAAATGCAAAGTGATAACGAGGAGAGATCACAAGAGGTAAGTGAAGGCAAGGTGAGTAAATTAGAGAAGCAAGGTGATAAGGCAGGGAAAATCAGGGCAAGATAGGAAAGGAAAAGTTGCATGAAAAGAAAGATGGCAATGGAGAGAAAGAAGAGAAGCCTAAAGACCACTGTGATTAATGAATCAGGGAAGGAAAAGGTGCATGAAAAGAAAGATGGCAATGGAGAGAAAGATGAAAAGCCTTAAGACTACCACGCTGGAAGGAGCAATAGCACCCAGGAGGAGTGAACCTATCTCTGCAACTGAGAAAGTCCCGCTAGTCCTTAAAGCAGAGAAGGAAAGAGGAGAGATTAGGCTTGAGTTAAAGAAGGGCGAAATGAAACTGAAAACGAAAGACATCGCACAAGGTAAGTGATGGCAAGGATAGTGATGGGGAGACGTAAGCTGGCAAGTCAAAAAAATGCAGGAAAGGAAAAAGAGCATGCAACGAAAGGCAATGGAGAGAAGGAGGATGAGAATCCTAAAGACTACCCTGTGGAAAGTAGCAGGGAAGGAAAAGGAGCATGAAAAGAAAGGCAATGGAGAGAAAGATGAGAAACCTAAAGACCACTGTGATTAATGAATCAGGGAAGGAAAAGGTGCATGAAAAGAAAGATGGCAATGGAGAGCAAGATGAAAAGCCTTAAGACTACCACGCTGGAAGGAGCAATAGCACCCAGGAGGAGTGAACCTATCTCTGCAACTGAGAAAGTCCCGCAACTCCTTAAAGCAGAAAAGGAAAGAGGAGAGATGAGGCTTGAGTTAAAGAAGGGCAAAATGAAACTGAAAATGAAAGAGATCGCACAAGGTAAGTGATGGCAAGGATAGTGATGGGGAGATGTAAGGTGACAAGTCAAGGAAATGCAGGAAAGGAAAAAGAGCATGCAACGTAAGGCAATGGAGAGAAGGATGAGAATCCTAAAGACTACCCTGTGGGAAGAAGCAGGGAAGGAAAAGGAGCATGAAAAGAAAGGCAATGGAGAGAAAAGCATGAAAACGGACCAAGAAGAAGGCACACGGCTGGGCATCCATGCCTGGGAGGAGGAAAGGGTAGCTACTGGGCATGCTGCAACCTCTACGAGTGATGGGACTTGTGTGCTACCTCCCCTGGAATAGTCCGGGGCTGCTAGCCATAAGAAACATCTCTCTGTAAAATCAAAAAGCGCTTCCAGTCATGCCGGGGCAGAGGAAAGGGTAGCTACCGGGCATGGATCTACCCAGCCATCAGATGTGAATCCTGAAGACCCCCACGAGGGAAGAAGCAAGAAAAGCCGGGAGGAGTGAACTCTTCTCTGCAATTGAGAATGTCCTGCAAATCCATCAAGCAATTAAGTACAGAGGAGTGACAAGGTGTGAGTTAAACAAGTGGGAAATGAACAGAGAAAAACAAGAGAGATCACCCGAGGTAAGTGAAGGCAAGGTCAGAGAGCAGGAGATGTAAGGCGACAAGGAAGGGAAAGTCAGGGAAACGCAGGAAAGGAAAAGAAGCAGGAAAAGAAAGGCAATGGAGAGAAAGATGAGATGCCTTAAGGCCACCACCTTGGAAGAAGCCAGATAACCCAGGAGGAGTGAAGCCATACATGCAATTGAGAAAGTCCTGCAAATCCATCAAGCGATAAAGGAAAGAGCAGAGAGGAGGCTTGAGTTAAACATGTTGGAAATGCAAAGTGATAACGAGGAGAGATAACAAGAGGTAAGTGAAGGCAAGGTGAGTAAATTAGAGAAGCAAGGTGATAAGGCAGGGAAAATCAGGGCAAGATAGGAAAGGAAAAGTTGCATGAAAAGAAAGATGGCAATGGAGAGAAAGAAGAGAAGCCTAAAGACCACTGTGATTAATGAATCAGGGAAGGAAAAGGTGCATGAAAAGAAAGATGGCAATGGAGAGCAAGATGAAAAGCCTTAAGACTACCACGCTGGAAGGAGCAATAGCACCCAGGAGGAGTGAACCTATCTCTGCAACTGAGAAAGTCCCGCTACTCCTTAAAGCAGAGAAGGAAAGAGGAGAGATGAGGCTTGAGTTAAAGAAGGGCGAAATGAAACTGAAAACGAAAGACATCGCACAAGGTAAGTGATGGCAAGGATAGTGATGGGGAGACGTAAGGTGACAAGTCAAGGAAATGCAGGAAAGGAAAAAGAGCATGCAATGTAAGCCAATGGAGAGAAGGAGGATGAGAATCCTAAAGACTACCCTGTGGAAAGTAGCAGGGAAGGAAAAGGAGCATGAAAAGAAAGGCAATGGAGAGAAAGATGAGAAACCTAAAGACCACTGTGATTAATGAATCAGGGAAGGAAAAGGTGCATGAAAAGAAAGATGGCAATGGAGAGCAAGATGAAAAGCCTTAAGACTACCACGCTGGAAGGAGCAATAGCACCCAGGAGGAGTGAACCTATCTCTGCAACTGAGAAAGTCCCGCAACTCCTTAAAGCAGAAAAGGAAAGAGGAGAGATGAGGCTTGAGTTAAAGAAGGGCAAAATGAAACTGAAAATGAAAGAGATCGCACAAGGTAAGTGATGGCAAGGATAGTGATGGGGAGATGTAAGGTGACAAGTCAAGGAAATGCAGGAAAGGAAAAAGAGCATGCAACGTAAGGCAATGGAGAGAAGGATGAGAATCCTAAAGACTACCCTGTGGGAAGAAGCAGGGAAGGAAAAGGAGCATGAAAAGAAAGGCAATGGAGAGAAAAGCATGAAAACGGACCAAGAAGAAGGCACACGGCTGGGCATCCATGCCTGGGAGGAGGAAAGGGTAGCTACTGGGCATGCTGCAACCTCTACGAGTGATGGGACTTGTGTGCTACCTCCCCTGGAATAGTCCGGGGCTGCTAGCCATAAGAAACATCTCTCTGTAAAATCAAAAAGCGCTTCCAGTCATGCCGGGGCAGAGGAAAGGGTAGCTACCGGGCATGGATCTACCCAGCCATCAGATGTGAATCCTGAAGACCCCCACGAGGGAAGAAGCAAGAAAAGCCGGGAGGAGTGAACTCTTCTCTGCAATTGAGAATGTCCTGCAAATCCATCAAGCAATTAAGTACAGAGGAGTGACAAGGTGTGAGTTAAACAAGTGGGAAATGAACAGAGAAAAACAAGAGAGATCACCCGAGGTAAGTGAAGGCAAGGTCAGAGAGCAGGAGATGTAAGGCGACAAGGAAGGGAAAGTCAGGGAAACGCAGGAAAGGAAAAGAAGCAGGAAAAGAAAGGCAATGGAGAGAAAGATGAGATGCCTTAAGGCCACCACCTTGGAAGAAGCCAGATAACCCAGGAGGAGTGAAGCCATACATGCAATTGAGAAAGTCCTGCAAATCCATCAAGCGATAAAGGAAAGAGCAGAGAGGAGGCTTGAGTTAAACATGTTGGAAATGCAAAGTGATAACGAGGAGAGATCACAAGAGGTAAGTGAAGGCAAGGTGAGTAAATTAGAGAAGCAAGGTGATAAGGCAGGGAAAATCAGGGCAAGATAGGAAAGGAAAAGTTGCATGAAAAGAAAGATGGCAATGGAGAGAAAGAAGAGAAGCCTAAAGACCACTGTGATTAATGAATCAGGGAAGGAAAAGGTGCATGAAAAGAAAGATGGCAATGGAGAGAAAGATGAAAAGCCTTAAGACTACCACGCTGGAAGGAGCAATAGCACCCAGGAGGAGTGAACCTATCTCTGCAACTGAGAAAGTCCCGCTACTCCTTAAAGCAGAGAAGGAAAGAGGAGAGATGAGGCTTGAGTTAAAGAAGGGCGAAATGAAACTGAAAACGAAAGACATCGCACAAGGTAAGTGATGGCAAGGATAGTGATGGGGAGACGTAAGGTGACAAGTCAAGGAAATGCAGGAAAGGAAAAAGAGCATGCAACGTAAGGCAATGGAGAGAAGGAGGATGAGAATCCTAAAGACTACCCTGTGGAAAGTAGCAGGGAAGGAAAAGGAGCATGAAAAGAAAGGCAATGGAGAGAAAGATTAGAAACCTAAAGACCACTGTGATTAATTAATCAGGGAAGGAAAAGGTGCATGAAAAGAAAGATGGCAATGGAGAGCAAGATGAAAAGCCTTAAGACTACCACGCTGGAAGGAGCAATAGCACCCAGGAGGAGTGAACCTATCTCTGCAACTGAGAAAGTCCCGCTACTCCTTAAAGCAGTGGAGGAAAGAGGAGAGATGAGGCTTGAGTTAAAGAAGGGCGAAATGAAACTGAAAACGAAAGAGATCGCACAAGGTAAGTGATGGCAAGGATAGTGATGGGGAGATGTAAGGTGACAAGTCAAGGAAATGCAGGAAAGGAAAAAGAGCATGCAACGTAAGGCAATGGAGAGAAGGATGAGAATCCTAAAGACTACCCTGTGGGAAGAAGCAGGGAAGGAAAAGGAGCATGAAAAGAAAGGCAATGGAGAGAAAAGCATGAAAACGGACCAAGAAGGCGGCACACGGCTGGGCATCCATGCCTGGGAGGAGGAAAGGGAAGCTACTGGGCATGCTGCAACCTCTACGAGTGATGGGACTTGTGTGCTACCTCCCCTGGAGTAGTCCGGGGCTGCTAGCCATAAGAAACATCTCTCTGTAAAATCAAAAAGCGCTTCCAGTCATGCCGGGGCGGAGGAAAGGGTAGCTACCGGGCATGGATCTACCCAGCCATCAGATGTGAATCCTGAAGACCCCCACGAGGGAAGAAGCAAGAAAAGCCGAGAGGAGTGAACTCTTCTCTGCAATTGAGAATGTCCTGCAAATCCATCAAGCAATTAAGTACAGAGGAGTGACAAGGTGTGAGTTAAACAAGTGGGAAATGAACAGAGAAAAACAAGAGAGATCACCCGAGGTAAGTGAAGGCAAGGTCAGAGAGCAGGAGATGTAAGGCGACAAGGAAGGGAAAGTCAGGGAAACGCAGGAAAGGAAAAGAAGCAGGAAAAGAAAGGCAATGGAGAGAAAGATGAGATGCCTTAAGGCCACCACCTTGGAAGAAGCCAGATAACCCAGGAGGAGTGAAGCCATACATGCAATTGAGAAAGTCCTGCAAATCCATCAAGCGATAAAGGAAAGAGCAGAGAGGAGGCTTGAGTTAAACATGTTGGAAATGCAAAGTGATAACGAGGAGAGATCACAAGAGGTAAGTGAAGGCAAGGTGAGTAAATTAGAGAAGCAAGGTGATAAGGCAGGGAAAATCAGGGCAAGATAGGAAAGGAAAAGTTGCATGAAAAGAAAGATGGCAATGGAGAGAAAGAAGAGAAGCCTAAAGACCACTGTGATTAATGAATCAGGGAAGGAAAAGGTGCATGAAAAGAAAGATGGCAATGGAGAGCAAGATGAAAAGCCTTAAGACTACCACGCTGGAAGGAGCAATAGCACCCAGGAGGAGTGAACCTATCTCTGCAACTGAGAAAGTCCCGCTACTCCTTAAAGCAGAGAAGGAAAGAGGAGAGATGAGGCTTGAGTTAAAGAAGGGCGAAATGAAACTGAAAACGAAAGAGATCGCACAAGGTAAGTGATGGCAAGGATAGTGATGGGGAGATGTAAGGTGACATGTCAAGGAAATGCAGGAAAGGAAAAAGAGCATGCAACGTAAGGCAATGGAGAGAAGGATGAGAATCCTAAAGACTACCCTGTGGGAAGAAGCAGGGAAGGAAAAGGAGCATGAAAAGAAAGGCAATGGAGAGAAAAGCATGAAAACGGACCAAGAAGAAGGCACACGGCTGGGCATCCATGCCTGGGAGGAGGAAAGGGTAGCTACTGGGCATGCTGCAACCTCTACGAGTGATGGGACTTGTGTGCTACCTCCCCTGGAGTAGTCCGGGGCTGCTAGCCATAAGAAACATCTCTCTGTAAAATCAAAAAGCGCTTCCAGTCATGCCGGGGCGGAGGAAAGGGTAGCTACCGGGCATGGATCTACCCAGCCATCAGATGTGAATCCTGAAGACCCCCACGAGGGAAGAAGCAAGAAAAGCCGAGAGGAGTGAACTCTTCTCTGCAATTGAGAATGTCCTGCAAATCCATCAAGCAATTAAGTACAGAGGAGTGACAAGGTGTGAGTTAAACAAGTGGGAAATGAACAGAGAAAAACAAGAGAGATCACCCGAGGTAAGTGAAGGCAAGGTCAGAGAGCAGGAGATGTAAGGCGACAAGGAAGGGAAAGTCAGGGAAACGCAGGAAAGGAAAAGAAGCAGGAAAAGAAAGGCAATGGAGAGAAAGATGAGATGCCTTAAGGCCACCACCTTGGAAGAAGCCAGATAACCCAGGAGGAGTGAAGCCATACATGCAATTGAGAAAGTCCTGCAAATCCATCAAGCGATAAAGGAAAGAGCAGAGAGGAGGCTTGAGTTAAACATGTTGGAAATGCAAAGTGATAACGAGGAGAGATCACAAGAGGTAAGTGAAGGCAAGGTGAGTAAATTAGAGAAGCAAGGTGATAAGGCAGGGAAAATCAGGGCAAGATAGGAAAGGAAAAGTTGCATGAAAAGAAAGATGGCAATGGAGAGAAAGAAGAGAAGCCTAAAGACCACTGTGATTAATGAATCAGGGAAGGAAAAGGTGCATGAAAAGAAAGATGGCAATGGAGAGCAAGATGAAAAGCCTTAAGACTACCACGCTGGAAGGAGCAATAGCACCCAGGAGGAGTGAACCTATCTCTGCAACTGAGAAAGTCCCGCTACTCCTTAAAGCAGAGAAGGAAAGAGGAGAGATGAGGCTTGAGTTAAAGAAGGGCGAAATGAAACTGAAAACGAAAGACATCGCACAAGGTAAGTGATGGCAAGGATAGTGATGGGGAGATGTAAGGTGACAAGTCAAGGAAATGCAGGAAAGGAAAAAGAGCATGCAACGTAAGGCAATGAAGAGAAGGATGAGAATCCTAAAGACTACCCTGTGGGAAGAAGCAGGGAAGGAAAAGGAGCATGAAAAGAAAGGCAATGGAGAGAAAAGCATGAAAACGGACCAAGAAGGCGGCACACGGCTGGGCATCCATGCCTGGGAGGAGGAAAGGGTAGCTACTGGGCATGCTGCAACCTCTACGAGTGATGGGACTTGTGTGCTACCTCCCCTGGAGTAGTCCGGGGCTGCTAGCCATAAGAAACATCTCTCTGTAAAATCAAAAAGCGCTTCCAGTCATGCCGGGGCGGAGGAAAGGGTAGCTACCGGGCATGGATCTACCCAGCCATCAGATGTGAATCCTGAAGACCCCCACGAGGGAAGAAGCAAGAAAAGCCGGGAGGAGTGAACTCTTCTCTGCAATTGAGAATGTCCTGCAAATCCATCAAGCAATTAAGTACAGAGGAGTGACAAGGTGTGAGTTAAACAAGTGGGAAATGAACAGAGAAAAACAAGAGAGATCACCCGAGGTAAGTGAAGGCAAGGTCAGAGAGCAGGAGATGTAAGGCGACAAGGAAGGGAAAGTCAGGGAAACGCAGGAAAGGAAAAGAAGCAGGAAAAGAAAGGCAATGGAGAGAAAGATGAGATGCCTTAAGGCCACCACCTTGGAAGAAGCCAGATAACCCAGGAGGAGTGAAGCCATACATGCAATTGAGAAAGTCCTGCAAATCCATCAAGCGATAAAGGAAAGAGCAGAGAGGAGGCTTGAGTTAAACATGTTGGAAATGCAAAGTGATAACGAGGAGAGATCACAAGAGGTAAGTGAAGGCAAGGTGAGTAAATTAGAGAAGCAAGGTGATAAGGCAGGGAAAATCAGGGCAAGATAGGAAAGGAAAAGTTGCATGAAAAGAAAGATGGCAATGGAGAGAAAGAAGAGAAGCCTAAAGACCACTGTGATTAATGAATCAGGGAAGGAAAAGGTGCATGAAAAGAAAGATGGCAATGGAGAGAAAGATGAAAAGCCTTAAGACTACCACGCTGGAAGGAGCAATAGCACCCAGGAGGAGTGAACCTATCTCTGCAACTGAGAAAGTCCCGCTAGTCCTTAAAGCAGAGAAGGAAAGAGGAGAGATGAGGCTTGAGTTAAAGAAGGGCGAAATGAAACTGAAAACGAAAGACATCGCACAAGGTAAGTGATGGCAAGGATAGTGATGGGGAGATGTAAGGTGACAAGTCAAGGAAATGCAGGAAAGGAAAAAGAGCATGCAACGTAAGGCAATGGAGAGAAGGATGAGAATCCTAAAGACTACCCTGTGGAAAGTAGCAGGGAAGGAAAAGGAGCATGAAAAGAAAGGCAATGGAGAGAAAGATTAGAAACCTAAAGACCACTGTGATTAATTAATCAGGGAAGGAAAAGGTGCATGAAAAGAAAGATGGCAATGGAGAGCAAGATGAAAAGCCTTAAGACTACCACGCTGGAAGGAGCAATAGCACCCAGGAGGAGTGAACCTATCTCTGCAACTGAGAAAGTCCCGCTACTCCTTAAAGCAGTGGAGGAAAGAGGAGAGATGAGGCTTGAGTTAAAGAAGGGCGAAATGAAACTGAAAACGAAAGAGATCGCACAAGGTAAGTGATGGCAAGGATAGTGATGGGGAGATGTAAGGTGACAAGTCAAGGAAATGCAGGAAAGGAAAAAGAGCATGCAACGTAAGGCAATGGAGAGAAGGATGAGAATCCTAAAGACTACCCTGTGGGAAGAAGCAGGGAAGGAAAAGGAGCATGAAAAGAAAGGCAATGGAGAGAAAAGCATGAAAACGGACCAAGAAGAAGGCACACGGCTGGGCATCCATGCCTGGGAGGAGGAAAGGGTAGCTACTGGGCATGCTGCAACCTCTACGAGTGATGGGACTTGTGTGCTACCTCCCCTGGAGTAGTCCGGGGCTGCTAGCCATAAGAAACATCTCTCTGTAAAATCAAAAAGCGCTTCCAGTCATGCCGGGGCGGAGGAAAGGGTAGCTACCGGGCATGGATCTACCCAGCCATCAGATGTGAATCCTGAAGACCCCCACGAGGGAAGAAGCAAGAAAAGCCGAGAGGAGTGAACTCTTCTCTGCAATTGAGAATGTCCTGCAAATCCATCAAGCAATTAAGTACAGAGGAGTGACAAGGTGTGAGTTAAACAAGTGGGAAATGAACAGAGAAAAACAAGAGAGATCACCCGAGGTAAGTGAAGGCAAGGTCAGAGAGCAGGAGATGTAAGGCGACAAGGAAGGGAAAGTCAGGGAAACGCAGGAAAGGAAAAGAAGCAGGAAAAGAAAGGCAATGGAGAGAAAGATGAGATGCCTTAAGGCCACCACCTTGGAAGAAGCCAGATAACCCAGGAGGAGTGAAGCCATACATGCAATTGAGAAAGTCCTGCAAATCCATCAAGCGATAAAGGAAAGAGCAGAGAGGAGGCTTGAGTTAAACATGTTGGAAATGCAAAGTGATAACGAGGAGAGATCACAAGAGGTAAGTGAAGGCAAGGTGAGTAAATTAGAGAAGCAAGGTGATAAGGCAGGGAAAATCAGGGCAAGATAGGAAAGGAAAAGTTGCATGAAAAGAAAGATGGCAATGGAGAGAAAGAAGAGAAGCCTAAAGACCACTGTGATTAATGAATCAGGGAAGGAAAAGGTGCATGAAAAGAAAGATGGCAATGGAGAGCAAGATGAAAAGCCTTAAGACTACCACGCTGGAAGGAGCAATAGCACCCAGGAGGAGTGAACCTATCTCTGCAACTGAGAAAGTCCCGCTACTCCTTAAAGCAGAGAAGGAAAGAGGAGAGATGAGGCTTGAGTTAAAGAAGGGCGAAATGAAACTGAAAACGAAAGAGATCGCACAAGGTAAGTGATGGCAAGGATAGTGATGGGGAGATGTAAGGTGACAAGTCAAGGAAATGCAGGAAAGGAAAAAGAGCATGCAACGTAAGGCAATGGAGAGAAGGATGAGAATCCTAAAGACTACCCTGTGGGAAGAAGCAGGGAAGGAAAAGGAGCATGAAAAGAAAGGCAATGGAGAGAAAAGCATGAAAACGGACCAAGAAGGCGGCACACGGCTGGGCATCCATGCCTGGGAGGAGGAAAGGGTAGCTACTGGGCATGCTGCAACCTCTACGAGTGATGGGACTTGTGTGCTACCTCCCCTGGAGTAGTCCGGGGCTGCTAGCCATAAGAAACATCTCTCTGTAAAATCAAAAAGCGCTTCCAGTCATGCCGGGGCGGAGGAAAGGGTAGCTACCGGGCATGGATCTACCCAGCCATCAGATGTGAATCCTGAAGACCCCCACGAGGGAAGAAGCAAGAAAAGCCGGGAGGAGTGAACTCTTCTCTGCAATTGAGAATGTCCTGCAAATCCATCAAGCAATTAAGTACAGAGGAGTGACAAGGTGTGAGTTAAACAAGTGGGAAATGAACAGAGAAAAACAAGAGAGATCACCCGAGGTAAGTGAAGGCAAGGTCAGAGAGCAGGAGATGTAAGGCGACAAGGAAGGGAAAGTCAGGGAAACGCAGGAAAGGAAAAGAAGCAGGAAAAGAAAGGCAATGGAGAGAAAGATGAGATGCCTTAAGGCCACCACCTTGGAAGAAGCCAGATAACCCAGGAGGAGTGAAGCCATACATGCAATTGAGAAAGTCCTGCAAATCCATCAAGCGATAAAGGAAAGAGCAGAGAGGAGGCTTGAGTTAAACATGTTGGAAATGCAAAGTGATAACGAGGAGAGATCACAAGAGGTAAGTGAAGGCAAGGTGAGTAAATTAGAGAAGCAAGGTGATAAGGCAGGGAAAATCAGGGCAAGATAGGAAAGGAAAAGTTGCATGAAAAGAAAGATGGCAATGGAGAGAAAGAAGAGAAGCCTAAAGACCACTGTGATTAATGAATCAGGGAAGGAAAAGGTGCATGAAAAGAAAGATGGCAATGGAGAGCAAGATGAAAAGCCTTAAGACTACCACGCTGGAAGGAGCAATAGCACCCAGGAGGAGTGAACCTATCTCTGCAACTGAGAAAGTCCCGCTACTCCTTAAAGCAGAGAAGGAAAGAGGAGAGATGAGGCTTGAGTTAAAGAAGGGCGAAATGAAACTGAAAACGAAAGACATCGCACAAGGTAAGTGATGGCAAGGATAGTGATGGGGAGATGTAAGGTGACAAGTCAAGGAAATGCAGGAAAGGAAAAAGAGCATGCAACGTAAGGCAATGGAGAGAAGGATGAGAATCCTAAAGACTACCCTGTGGGAAGAAGCAGGGAAGGAAAAGGAGCATGAAAAGAAAGGCAATGGAGAGAAAAGCATGAAAACGGACCAAGAAGGCGGCACACGGCTGGGCATCCATGCCTGGGAGGAGGAAAGGGTAGCTACTGGGCATGCTGCAACCTCTACGAGTGATGGGACTTGTGTGCTACCTCCCCTGGAGTAGTCCGGGGCTGCTAGCCATAAGAAACATCTCTCTGTAAAATCAAAAAGCGCTTCCAGTCATGCCGGGGCGGAGGAAAGGGTAGCTACCGGGCATGGATCTACCCAGCCATCAGATGTGAATCCTGAAGACCCCCACGAGGGAAGAAGCAAGAAAAGCCGGGAGGAGTGAACTCTTCTCTGCAATTGAGAATGTCCTGCAAATCCATCAAGCAATTAAGTACAGAGGAGTGACAAGGTGTGAGTTAAACAAGTGGGAAATGAACAGAGAAAAACAAGAGAGATCACCCGAGGTAAGTGAAGGCAAGGTCAGAGAGCAGGAGATGTAAGGCGACAAGGAAGGGAAAGTCAGGGAAACGCAGGAAAGGAAAAGAAGCAGGAAAAGAAAGGCAATGGAGAGAAAGATGAGATGCCTTAAGGCCACCACCTTGGAAGAAGCCAGATAACCCAGGAGGAGTGAAGCCATACGTGCAATTGAGAAAGTCCTGCAAATCCATCAAGCGATAAAGGAAAGAGCAGAGAGGAGGCTTGAGTTAAACATGTTGGAAATGCAAAGTGATAACGAGGAGAGATCACAAGAGGTAAGTGAAGGCAAGGTGAGTAAATTAGAGAAGCAAGGTGATAAGGCAGGGAAAATCAGGGCAAGATAGGAAAGGAAAAGTTGCATGAAAAGAAAGATGGCAATGGAGAGAAAGAAGAGAAGCCTAAAGACCACTGTGATTAATGAATCAGGGAAGGAAAAGGTGCATGAAAAGAAAGATGGCAATGGAGAGCAAGATGAAAAGCCTTAAGACTACCACGCTGGAAGGAGCAATAGCACCCAGGAGGAGTGAACCTATCTCTGCAACTGAGAAAGTCCCGCTACTCCTTAAAGCAGAGAAGGAAAGAGGAGAGATGAGGCTTGAGTTAAAGAAGGGCGAAATGAAACTGAAAACGAAAGAGATCGCACAAGGTAAGTGATGGCAAGGATAGTGATGGGGAGATGTAAGGTGACAAGTCAAGGAAATGCAGGAAAGGAAAAAGAGCATGCAACGTAAGGCAATGGAGAGAAGGATGAGAATCCTAAAGACTACCCTGTGGGAAGAAGCAGGGAAGGAAAAGGAGCATGAAAAGAAAGGCAATGGAGAGAAAAGCATGAAAACGGACCAAGAAGAAGGCACACGGCTGGGCATCCATGCCTGGGAGGAGGAAAGGGTAGCTACTGGGCATGCTGCAACCTCTACGAGTGATGGGACTTGTGTGCTACCTCCCCTGGAGTAGTCCGGGGCTGCTAGCCATAAGAAACATCTCTCTGTAAAATCAAAAAGCGCTTCCAGTCATGCCGGGGCGGAGGAAAGGGTAGCTACCGGGCATGGATCTACCCAGCCATCAGATGTGAATCCTGAAGACCACCACGAGGGAAGAAGCAAGAAAAGCCGGGAGGAGTGAACTCTTCTCTGCAATTGAGAATGTCCTGCAAATCCATCAAGCAATTAAGTACAGAGGAGTGACAAGGTGTGAGTTAAACAAGTGGGAAATGAACAGAGAAAAACAAGAGAGATCACCCGAGGTAAGTGAAGGCAAGGTCAGAGAGCAGGAGATGTAAGGCGACAAGGAAGGGAAAGTCAGGGAAACGCAGGAAAGGAAAAGAAGCAGGAAAAGAAAGGCAATGGAGAGAAAGATGAGATGCCTTAAGGCCACCACCTTGGAAGAAGCCAGATAACCCAGGAGGAGTGAAGCCATACATGCAATTGAGAAAGTCCTGCAAATCCATCAAGCGATAAAGGAAAGAGCAGAGAGGAGGCTTGAGTTAAACATGTTGGAAATGCAAAGTGATAACGAGGAGAGATCACAAGAGGTAAGTGAAGGCAAGGTGAGTAAATTAGAGAAGCAAGGTGATAAGGCAGGGAAAATCAGGGCAAGATAGGAAAGGAAAAGTTGCATGAAAAGAAAGATGGCAATGGAGAGAAAGAAGAGAAGCCTAAAGACCACTGTGATTAATGAATCAGGGAAGGAAAAGGTGCATGAAAAGAAAGATGGCAATAGAGAGCAAGATGAAAAGCCTTAAGACTACCACGCTGGAAGGAGCAATAGCACCCAGGAGGAGTGAACCTATCTCTGCAACTGAGAAAGTCCCGCTACTCCTTAAAGCAGAGAAGGAAAGAGGAGAGATGAGGCTTGAGTTAAAGAAGGGCGAAATGAAACTGAAAACGAAAGACATCGCACAAGGTAAGTGATGGCAAGGATAGTGATGGGGAGACGTAAGGTGACAAGTCAAGGAAATGCAGGAAAGGAAAAAGAGCATGCAACGTAAGGCAATGGAGAGAAGGAGGATGAGAATCCTAAAGACTACCCTGTGGGAAGAAGCAGGGAAGGAAAAGGAGCATGAAAAGAAAGGCAATGGAGAGAAAGATGAGAAACCTAAAGACCACTGTGATTAATTAATCAGGGAAGGAAAAGGTGCATGAAAAGAAAGATGGCAATGGATAGCAAGATGAAAAGCCTTAAGACTACCACGCTGGAAGGAGCAATAGCACCCAGGAGGAGTGAACCTATCTCTGCAACTGAGAAAGTCCCGCTACTCCTTAAAGCAGTGGAGGAAAGAGGAGAGATGAGGCTTGAGTTAAAGAAGGGCGAAATGAAACTGAAAACGAAAGAGATCGCACAAGGTAAGTGATGGCAAGGATAGTGATGGGGAGATGTAAGGTGACAAGTCAAGGAAATGCAGGAAAGGAAAAAGAGCATGCAACGTAAGGCAATGGAGAGAAGGAGGATGAGAATCCTAAAGACTACCCTGTGGAAAGTAGCAGGGAAGGAAAAGGAGCATGAAAAGAAAGGCAATGGAGAGAAAAGCATGAAAACGGACCAAGAAGGCGGCACACGGCTGGGCATCCATGCCTGGGAGGAGGAAAGGGTAGCTACTGGGCATGCTGCAACCTCTACGAGTGATGGGACTTGTGTGCTACCTCCCCTGGAGTAGTCCGGGGCTGCTAGCCATAAGAAACATCTCTCTGTAAAATCAAAAAGCGCTTCCAGTCATGCCGGGGCGGAGGAAAGGGTAGCTACCGGGCATGGATCTACCCAGCCATCAGATGTGAATCCTGAAGACCCCCACGAGGGAAGAAGCAAGAAAAGCCGGGAGGAGTGAACTCTTCTCTGCAATTGAGAATGTCCTGCAAATCCATCAAGCAATTAAGTACAGAGGAGTGACAAGGTGTGAGTTAAACAAGTGGGAAATGAACAGAGAAAAACAAGAGAGATCACCCGAGGTAAGTGAAGGCAAGGTCAGAGAGCAGGAGATGTAAGGCGACAAGGAAGGGAAAGTCAGGGAAACGCAGGAAAGGAAAAGAAGCAGGAAAAGAAAGGCAATGGAGAGAAAGATGAGATGCCTTAAGGCCACCACCTTGGAAGAAGCCAGATAACCCAGGAGGAGTGAAGCCATACATGCAACTGAGAAAGTCCTGCAAATCCATCAAGCGATAAAGGAAAGAGCAGAGAGGAGGCTTGAGTTAAACATGTTGGAAATGCAAAGTGATAACGAGGAGAGATCACAAGAGGTAAGTGAAGGCAAGGTGAGTAAATTAGAGAAGCAAGGTGATAAGGCAGGGAAAATCAGGGCAAGATAGGAAAGGAAAAGTTGCATGAAAAGAAAGATGGCAATGGAGAGAAAGAAGAGAAGCCTAAAGACCACTGTGATTAATGAATCAGGGAAGGAAAAGGTGCATGAAAAGAAAGATGGCAATGGAGAGCAAGATGAAAAGCCTTAAGACTACCACGCTGGAAGGAGCAATAGCACCCAGGAGGAGTGAACCTATCTCTGCAACTGAGAAAGTCCCGCTACTCCTTAAAGCAGAGAAGGAAAGAGGAGAGATGAGGCTTGAGTTAAAGAAGGGCGAAATGAAACTGAAAACGAAAGACATCGCACAAGGTAAGTGATGGCAAGGATAGTGATGGGGAGATGTAAGGTGACAAGTCAAGGAAATGCAGGAAAGGAAAAAGAGCATGCAACGTAAGGCAATGGAGAGAAGGATGAGAATCCTAAAGACTACCCTGTGGGAAGAAGCAGGGAAGGAAAAGGAGCATGAAAAGAAAGGCAATGGAGAGAAAAGCATGAAAACGGACCAAGAAGGCGGCACACGGCTGGGCATCCATGCCTGGGAGGAGGAAAGGGTAGCTACTGGGCATGCTGCAACCTCTACGAGTGATGGGACTTGTGTGCTACCTCCCCTGGAGTAGTCCGGGGCTGCTAGCCATAAGAAACATCTCTCTGTAAAATCAAAAAGCGCTTCCAGTCATGCCGGGGCGGAGGAAAGGGTAGCTACCGGGCATGGATCTACCCAGCCATCAGATGTGAATCCTGAAGACCCCCACGAGGGAAGAAGCAAGAAAAGCCGGGAGGAGTGAACTCTTCTCTGCAATTGAGAATGTCCTGCAAATCCATCAAGCAATTAAGTACAGAGGAGTGACAAGGTGTGAGTTAAACAAGTGGGAAATGAACAGAGAAAAACAAGAGAAATCACCCGAGGTAAGTGAAGGCAAGGTCAGAGAGCAGGAGATGTAAGGCGACAAGGAAGGGAAAGTCAGGGAAACGCAGGAAAGGAAAAGAAGCAGGAAAAGAAAGGCAATGGAGAGAAAGATGAGATGCCTTAAGGCCACCACCTTGGAAGAAGCCAGATAACCCAGGAGGAGTGAAGCCATACATGCAATTGAGAAAGTCCTGCAAATCCATCAAGCGATAAAGGAAAGAGCAGAGAGGAGGCTTGAGTTAAACATGTTGGAAATGCAAAGTGATAACGAGGAGAGATCACAAGAGGTAAGTGAAGGCAAGGTGAGTAAATTAGAGAAGCAAGGTGATAAGGCAGGGAAAATCAGGGCAAGATAGGAAAGGAAAAGTTGCATGAAAAGAAAGATGGCAATGGAGAGAAAGAAGAGAAGCCTAAAGACCACTGTGATTAATGAATCAGGGAAGGAAAAGGTGCATGAAAAGAAAGATGGCAATGGAGAGAAAGATGAAAAGCCTTAAGACTACCACGCTGGAAGGAGCAATAGCACCCAGGAGGAGTGAACCTATCTCTGCAACTGAGAAAGTCCCGCTACTCCTTAAAGCAGAGAAGGAAAGAGGAGAGATTAGGCTTGAGTTAAAGAAGGGCGAAATGAAACTGAAAACGAAAGACATCGCACAAGGTAAGTGATGGCAAGGATAGTGATGGGGAGACGTAAGGTGACAAGTCAAGGAAATGCAGGAAAGGAAAAAGAGCATGCAATGTAAGGCAATGGAGAGAAGGAGGATGAGAATCCTAAAGACTACCCTGTGGAAAGTAGCAGGGAAGGAAAAGGAGCATGAAAAGAAAGGCAATGGAGAGAAAGATGAGAAACCTAATGACCACTGTGATTAATGAATCAGGGAAGGAAAAGGTGCATGAAAAGAAAGATGGCAATGGAGAGCAAGATGAAAAGCCTTAAGACTACCACGCTGGTAGGAGCAATAGCACCCAGGAGGAGTGAACCTATCTCTGCAACTGAGAAAGTCCCGCTACTCCTTAAAGCAGAGAAGGAAAGAGGAGAGATGAGGCTTGAGTTAAAGAAGGGCGAAATGAAACTGAAAACGAAAGAGATCGCACAAGGTAAGTGATGGCAAGGATAGTGATGGGGAGATGTAAGGTGACAAGTCAAGGAAATGCAGGAAAGGAAAAGAGCATGCAACGTAAGGCAATGGAGAGAAGGATGAGAATCCTAAAGACTACCCTGTGGGAAGAAGCAGGGAAGGAAAAGGAGCATGAAAAGAAAGGCAATGGAGAGAAAAGCATGAAAACGGACCAAGAAGAAGGCACACGGCTGGGCATCCATGCCTGGGAGGAGGAAAGGGTAGCTACTGGGCATGCTGCAACCTCTACGAGTGATGGGACTTGTGTGCTACCTCCCCTGGAGTAGTCCGGGGCTGCTAGCCATAAGAAACATCTCTCTGTAAAATCAAAAAGCGCTTCCAGTCATGCCGGGGCGGAGGAAAGGGTAGCTACCGGGCATGGATCTACCCAGCCATCAGATGTGAATCCTGAAGACCACCACGAGGGAAGAAGCAAGAAAAGCCGGGAGGAGTGAACTCTTCTCTGCAATTGAGAATGTCCTGCAAATCCATCAAGCAATTAAGTACAGAGGAGTGACAAGGTGTGAGTTAAACAAGTGGGAAATGAACAGAGAAAAACAAGAGAAATCACCCGAGGTAAGTGAAGGCAAGGTCAGAGAGCAGGAGATGTAAGGCGACAAGGAAGGGAAAGTCAGGGAAACGCAGGAAAGGAAAAGAAGCAGGAAAAGAAAGGCAATGGAGAGAAAGATGAGATGCCTTAAGGCCACCACCTTGGAAGAAGCCAGATAACCCAGGAGGAGTGAAGCCATACATGCAATTGAGAAAGTCCTGCAAATCCATCAAGCGATAAAGGAAAGAGCAGAGAGGAGGCTTGAGTTAAACATGTTGGAAATGCAAAGTGATAACGAGGAGAGATCACAAGAGGTAAGTGAAGGCAAGGTGAGTAAATTAGAGAAGCAAGGTGATAAGGCAGGGAAAATCAGGGCAAGATAGGAAAGGAAAAGTTGCATGAAAAGAAAGATGGCAATGGAGAGAAAGAAGAGAAGCCTAAAGACCACTGTGATTAATGAATCAGGGAAGGAAAAGGTGCATGAAAAGAAAGATGGCAATGGAGAGCAAGATGAAAAGCCTTAAGACTACCACGCTGGAAGGAGCAATAGCACCCAGGAGGAGTGAACCTATCTCTGCAACTGAGAAAGTCCCGCTACTCCTTAAAGCAGAGAAGGAAAGAGGAGAGATGAGGCTTGAGTTAAAGAAGGGCGAAATGAAACTGAAAACGAAAGAGATCGCACAAGGTAAGTGATGGCAAGGATAGTGATGGGGAGATGTAAGGTGACAAGTCAAGGAAATGCAGGAAAGGAAAAAGAGCATGCAACGTAAGGCAATGGAGAGAAGGATGAGAATCCTAAAGACTACCCTGTGGGAAGAAGCAGGGAAGGAAAAGGAGCATGAAAAGAAAGGCAATGGAGAGAAAAGCATGAAAACGGACCAAGAAGGCGGCACACGGCTGGGCATCCATGCCTGGGAGGAGGAAAGGGTAGCTACTGGGCATGCTGCAACCTCTACGAGTGATGGGACTTGTGTGCTACCTCCCCTGGAGTAGTCCGGGGCTGCTAGCCATAAGAAACATCTCTCTGTAAAATCAAAAAGCGCTTCCAGTCATGCCGGGGCGGAGGAAAGGGTAGCTACCGGGCATGGATCTACCCAGCCATCAGATGTGAATCCTGAAGACCCCCACGAGGGAAGAAGCAAGAAAAGCCGGGAGGAGTGAACTCTTCTCTGCAATTGAGAATGTCCTGCAAATCCATCAAGCAATTAAGTACAGAGGAGTGACAAGGTGTGAGTTAAACAAGTGGGAAATGAACAGAGAAAAACAAGAGAGATCACCCGAGGTAAGTGAAGGCAAGGTCAGAGAGCAGGAGATGTAAGGCGACAAGGAAGGGAAAGTCAGGGAAACGCAGGAAAGGAAAAGAAGCAGGAAAAGAAAGGCAATGGAGAGAAAGATGAGATGCCTTAAGGCCACCACCTTGGAAGAAGCCAGATAACCCAGGAGGAGTGAAGCCATACATGCAATTGAGAAAGTCCTGCAAATCCATCAAGCGATAAAGGAAAGAGCAGAGAGGAGGCTTGAGTTAAACATGTTGGAAATGCAAAGTGATAACGAGGAGAGATCACAAGAGGTAAGTGAAGGCAAGGTGAGTAAATTAGAGAAGCAAGGTGATAAGGCAGGGAAAATCAGGGCAAGATAGGAAAGGAAAAGTTGCATGAAAAGAAAGATGGCAATGGAGAGAAAGAAGAGAAGCCTAAAGACCACTGTGATTAATTAATCAGGGAAGGAAAAGGTGCATGAAAAGAAAGATGGCAATGGAGAGCAAGATGAAAAGCCTTAAGACTACCACGCTGGAAGGAGCAATAGCACCCAGGAGGAGTGAACCTATCTCTGCAACTGAGAAAGTCCCGCTACTCCTTAAAGCAGTGGAGGAAAGAGGAGAGATGAGGCTTGAGTTAAAGAAGGGCGAAATGAAACTGAAAACGAAAGAGATCGCACAAGTTAAGTGATGGCAAGGATAGTGATGGGGAGATGTAAGGTGACAAGTCAAGGAAATGCAGGAAAGGAAAAAGAGCATGCAACGTAAGGCAATGGAGAGAAGGATGAGAATCCTAAAGACTACCCTGTGGGAAGAAGCAGGGAAGGAAAAGGAGCATGAAAAGAAAGGCAATGGAGAGAAAAGCATGAAAACGGACCAAGAAGGCGGCACACGGCTGGGCATCCATGCCTGGGAGGAGGAAAGGGTAGCTACTGGGCATGCTGCAACCTCTACGAGTGATGGGACTTGTGTGCTACCTCCCCTGGAGTAGTCCGGGGCTGCTAGCCATAAGAAACATCTCTCTGTAAAATCAAAAAGCGCTTCCAGTCATGCCGGGGCGGAGGAAAGGGTAGCTACCGGGCATGGATCTACCCAGCCATCAGATGTGAATCCTGAAGACCCCCACGAGGGAAGAAGCAAGAAAAGCCGGGAGGAGTGAACTCTTCTCTGCAATTGAGAATGTCCTGCAAATCCATCAAGCAATTAAGTACAGAGGAGTGACAAGGTGTGAGTTAAACAAGTGGGAAATGAACAGAGAAAAACAAGAGAAATCACCCGAGGTAAGTGAAGGCAAGGTCAGAGAGCAGGAGATGTAAGGCGACAAGGAAGGGAAAGTCAGGGAAACGCAGGAAAGGAAAAGAAGCAGGAAAAGAAAGGCAATGGAGAGAAAGATGAGATGCCTTAAGGCCACCACCTTGGAAGAAGCCAGATAACCCAGGAGGAGTGAAGCCATACATGCAATTGAGAAAGTCCTGCAAATCCATCAAGCGATAAAGGAAAGAGCAGAGAGGAGGCTTGAGTTAAACATGTTGGAAATGCAAAGTGATAACGAGGAGAGATCACAAGAGGTAAGTGAAGGCAAGGTGAGTAAATTAGAGAAGCAAGGTGATAAGGCAGGGAAAATCAGGGCAAGATAGGAAAGGAAAAGTTGCATGAAAAGAAAGATGGCAATGGAGAGAAAGAAGAGAAGCCTAAAGACCACTGTGATTAATGAATCAGGGAAGGAAAAGGTGCATGAAAAGAAAGATGGCAATGGAGAGAAAGATGAAAAGCCTTAAGACTACCACGCTGGAAGGAGCAATAGCACCCAGGAGGAGTGAACCTATCTCTGCAACTGAGAAAGTCCCGCTAGTCCTTAAAGCAGAGAAGGAAAGAGGAGAGATTAGGCTTGAGTTAAAGAAGGGCGAAATGAAACTGAAAACGAAAGACATCGCACAAGGTAAGTGATGGCAAGGATAGTGATGGGGAGACGTAAGGTGACAAGTCAAGGAAATGCAGGAAAGGAAGAAGAGCATGCAATGTAAGGCAATGGAGAGAAGGAGGATGAGAATCCTAAAGACTACCCTGTGGAAAGTAGCAGGGAAGGAAAAGGAGCATGAAAAGAAAGGCAATGGAGAGAAAGATGAGAAACCTAATGACCACTGTGATTAATGAATCAGGGAAGGAAAAGGTGCATGAAAAGAAAGATGGCAATGGAGAGCAAGATGAAAAGCCTTAAGACTACCACGCTGGTAGGAGCAATAGCACCCAGGAGGAGTGAACCTATCTCTGCAACTGAGAAAGTCCCGCTACTCCTTAAAGCAGAGAAGGAAAGAGGAGAGATGAGGCTTGAGTTAAAGAAGGGCGAAATGAAACTGAAAACGAAAGAGATCGCACAAGGTAAGTGATGGCAAGGATAGTGATGGGGAGATGTAAGGTGACAAGTCAAGGAAATGCAGGAAAGGAAAAAGAGCATGCAACGTAAGGCAATGGAGAGAAGGATGAGAATCCTAAAGACTACCCTGTGGGAAGAAGCAGGGAAGGAAAAGGAGCATGAAAAGAAAGGCAATGGAGAGAAAAGCATGAAAACGGACCAAGAAGAAGGCACACGGCTGGGCATCCATGCCTGGGAGGAGGAAAGGGTAGCTACTGGGCATGCTGCAACCTCTACGAGTGATGGGACTTGTGTGCTACCTCCCCTGGAGTAGTCCGGGGCTGCTAGCCATAAGAAACATCTCTCTGTAAAATCAAAAAGCGCTTCCAGTCATGCCGGGGCGGAGGAAAGGGTAGCTACCGGGCATGGATCTACCCAGCCATCAGATGTGAATCCTGAAGACCCCCACGAGGGAAGAAGCAAGAAAAGCCGAGAGGAGTGAACTCTTCTCTGCAATTGAGAATGTCCTGCAAATCCATCAAGCAATTAAGTACAGAGGAGTGACAAGGTGTGAGTTAAACAAGTGGGAAATGAACAGAGAAAAACAAGAGAAATCACCCGAGGTAAGTGAAGGCAAGGTCAGAGAGCAGGAGATGTAAGGCGACAAGGAAGGGAAAGTCAGGGAAACGCAGGAAAGGAAAAGAAGCAGGAAAAGAAAGGCAATGGAGAGAAAGATGAGATGCCTTAAGGCCACCACCTTGGAAGAAGCCAGATAACCCAGGAGGAGTGAAGCCATACATGCAATTGAGAAAGTCCTGCAAATCCATCAAGCGATAAAGGAAAGAGCAGAGAGGAGGCTTGAGTTAAACATGTTGGAAATGCAAAGTGATAACGAGGAGAGATCACAAGAGGTAAGTGAAGGCAAGGTGAGTAAATTAGAGAAGCAAGGTGATAAGGCAGGGAAAATCAGGGCATGATAGGAAAGGAAAAGTTGCATGAAAAGAAAGATGGCAATGGAGAGAAAGAAGAGAAGCCTAAAGACCACTGTGATTAATGAATCAGGGAAGGAAAAGGTGCATGAAAAGAAAGATGGCAATGGAGAGAAAGATGAAAAGCCTTAAGACTACCACGCTGGAAGGAGCAATAGCACCCAGGAGGAGTGAACCTATCTCTGCAACTGAGAAAGTCCCGCTACTCCTTAAAGCAGAGAAGGAAAGAGGAGAGATGAGGCTTGAGTTAAAGAAGGGCGAAATGAAACTGAAAACGAAAGACATCGCACAAGGTAAGTGATGGCAAGGATAGTGATGGGGAGACGTAAGCTGACAAGTGAAAAAAATGCAGGAAAGGAAAAAGAGCATGCAACGAAAGGCAATGGAGAGAAGGAGGATGAGAATCCTAAAGACTACCCTGTGGAAAGTAGCAGGGAAGGAAAAGGAGCATGAAAAGAAAGGCAATGGAGAGAAAGATGAGAAACCTAAAGACCACTGTGATTAATTAATCAGGGAAGGAAAAGGTGCATGAAAAGAAAGATGGCAATGGAGAGAAAGATGAAAAGCCTTAAGACTACCACGCTGGAAGGAGCAATAGCACCCAGGAGGAGTGAACCTATCTCTGCAACTGAGAAAGTCCCGCTACTCCTTAAAGCAGAGAAGGAAAGAGGAGAGATGAGGCTTGAGTTAAAGAAGGGCGAAATGAAACTGAAAACGAAAGAGATCGCACAAGGTAAGTGATGGCAAGGATAGTGATGGGGAGATGTAAGGTGACAAGTCAAGGAAATGCAGGAAAGGAAAAAGAGCATGCAACGTAAGGCAATGGAGAGAAGGATGAGAATCCTAAAGACTACCCTGTGGGAAGAAGCAGGGAAGGAAAAGGAGCATGAAAAGAAAGGCAATGGAGAGAAAAGCATGAAAACGGACCAAGAAGAAGGCACACGGCTGGGCATCCATGCCTGGGAGGAGGAAAGGGTAGCTACTGGGCATGCTGCAACCTCTACGAGTGATGGGACTTGTGTGCTACCTCCCCTGGAATAGTCCGGGGCTGCTAGCCATAAGAAACATCTCTCTGTAAAATCAAAAAGCGCTTCCAGTCATGCCGGGGCGGAGGAAAGGGTAGCTACCGGGCATGGATCTACCCAGCCATCAGATGTGAATCCTGAAGACCCCCACGAGGGAAGAAGCAAGAAAAGCCGGGAGGAGTGAACTCTTCTCTGCAATTGAGAATGTCCTGCAAATCCATCAAGCAATTAAGTACAGAGGAGTGACAAGGTGTGAGTTAAACAAGTGGGAAATGAACAGAGAAAAACAAGAGAGATCACCCGAGGTAAGTGAAGGCAAGGTCAGAGAGCAGGAGATGTAAGGCGACAAGGAAGGGAAAGTCAGGGAAACGCAGGAAAGGAAAAGAAGCAGGAAAAGAAAGGCAATGGAGAGAAAGATGAGATGCCTTAAGGCCACCACCTTGGAAGAAGCCAGATAACCCAGGAGGAGTGAAGCCATACATGCAATTGAGAAAGTCCTGCAAATCCATCAAGCGATAAAGGAAAGAGCAGAGAGGAGGCTTGAGTTAAACATGTTGGAAATGCAAAGTGATAACGAGGAGAGATCACAAGAGGTAAGTGAAGGCAAGGTGAGTAAATTAGAGAAGCAAGGTGATAAGGCAGGGAAAATCAGGGCAAGATAGGAAAGGAAAAGTTGCATGAAAAGAAAGATGGCAATGGAGAGAAAGAAGAGAAGCCTAAAGACCACTGTGATTAATGAATCAGGGAAGGAAAAGGTGCATGAAAAGAAAGATGGCAATGGAGAGAAAGATGAAAAGCCTTAAGACTACCACGCTGGAAGGAGCAATAGCACCCAGGAGGAGTGAACCTATCTCTGCAACTGAGAAAGTCCCGCTACTCCTTAAAGCAGAGAAGGAAAGAGGAGAGATTAGGCTTGAGTTAAAGAAGGGCGAAATGAAACTGAAAACGAAAGACATCGCACAAGGTAAGTGATGGCAAGGATAGTGATGGGGAGACGTAAGGTGACAAGTCAAGGAAATGCAGGAAAGGAAAAAGAGCATGCAATGTAAGGCAATGGAGAGAAGGAGGATGAGAATCCTAAAGACTACCCTGTGGAAAGTAGCAGGGAAGGAAAAGGAGCATGAAAAGAAAGGCAATGGAGAGAAAGATGAGAAACCTAAAGACCACTGTGATTAATGAATCAGGGAAGGAAAAGGTGCATGAAAAGAAAGATGGCAATGGAGAGCAAGATGAAAAGCCTTAAGACTACCACGCTGGAAGGAGCAATAGCACCCAGGAGGAGTGAACCTATCTCTGCAACTGAGAAAGTCCCGCTACTCCTTAAAGCAGTGGAGGAAAGAGGAGAGATGAGGCTTGAGTTAAAGAAGGGCGAAATGAAACTGAAAACGAAAGACATCGCACAAGGTAAGTGATGGCAAGGATAGTGATGGGGAGACGTAAGGTGACAAGTCAAGGAAATGCAGGAAAGGAAGAAGAGCATGCAATGTAAGGCAATGGAGAGAAGGAGGATGAGAATCCTAAAGACTACCCTGTGGAAAGTAGCAGGGAAGGAAAAGGAGCATGAAAAGAAAGGCAATGGAGAGAAAGATGAGAAACCTAATGACCACTGTGATTAATGAATCAGGGAAGGAAAAGGTGCATGAAAAGAAAGATGGCAATGGAGAGCAAGATGAAAAGCCTTAAGACTACCACGCTGGTAGGAGCAATAGCACCCAGGAGGAGTGAACCTATCTCTGCAACTGAGAAAGTCCCGCTACTCCTTAAAGCAGAGAAGGAAAGAGGAGAGATGAGGCTTGAGTTAAAGAAGGGCGAAATGAAACTGAAAACGAAAGAGATCGCACAAGGTAAGTGATGGCAAGGATAGTGATGGGGAGATGTAAGGTGACAAGTCAAGGAAATGCAGGAAAGGAAAAAGAGCATGCAACGTAAGGCAATGGAGAGAAGGATGAGAATCCTAAAGACTACCCTGTGGGAAGAAGCAGGGAAGGAAAAGGAGCATGAAAAGAAAGGCAATGGAGAGAAAAGCATGAAAACGGACCAAGAAGAAGGCACACGGCTGGGCATCCATGCCTGGGAGGAGGAAAGGGTAGCTACTGGGCATGCTGCAACCTCTACGAGTGATGGGACTTGTGTGCTACCTCCCCTGGAGTAGTCCGGGGCTGCTAGCCATAAGAAACATCTCTCTGTAAAATCAAAAAGCGCTTCCAGTCATGCCGGGGCGGAGGAAAGGGTAGCTACCGGGCATGGATCTACCCAGCCATCAGATGTGAATCCTGAAGACCCCCACGAGGGAAGAAGCAAGAAAAGCCGGGAGGAGTGAACTCTTCTCTGCAATTGAGAATGTCCTGCAAATCCATCAAGCAATTAAGTACAGAGGAGTGACAAGGTGTGAGTTAAACAAGTGGGAAATGAACAGAGAAAAACAAGAGAGATCACCCGAGGTAAGTGAAGGCAAGGTCAGAGAGCAGGAGATGTAAGGCGACAAGGAAGGGAAAGTCAGGGAAACGCAGGAAAGGAAAAGAAGCAGGAAAAGAAAGGCAATGGAGAGAAAGATGAGATGCCTTAAGGCCACCACCTTGGAAGAAGCCAGATAACCCAGGAGGAGTGAAGCCATACATGCAATTGAGAAAGTCCTGCAAATCCATCAAGCGATAAAGGAAAGAGCAGAGAGGAGGCTTGAGTTAAACATGTTGGAAATGCAAAGTGATAACGAGGAGAGATCACAAGAGGTAAGTGAAGGCAAGGTGAGTAAATTAGAGAAGCAAGGTGATAAGGCAGGGAAAATCAGGGCATGATAGGAAAGGAAAAGTTGCATGAAAAGAAAGATGGCAATGGAGAGAAAGAAGAGAAGCCTAAAGACCACTGTGATTAATGAATCAGGGAAGGAAAAGGTGCATGAAAAGAAAGATGGCAATGGAGAGAAAGATGAAAAGCCTTAAGACTACCACGCTGGAAGGAGCAATAGCACCCAGGAGGAGTGAACCTATCTCTGCAACTGAGAAAGTCCCGCTACTCCTTAAAGCAGAGAAGGAAAGAGGAGAGATGAGGCTTGAGTTAAAGAAGGGCGAAATGAAACTGAAAACGAAAGACATCGCACAAGGTAAGTGATGGCAAGGATAGTGATGGGGAGACGTAAGCTGACAAGTGAAAAAAATGCAGGAAAGGAAAAAGAGCATGCAACGAAAGGCAATGGAGAGAAGGAGGATGAGAATCCTAAAGACTACCCTGTGGAAAGTAGCAGGGAAGGAAAAGGAGCATGAAAAGAAAGGCAATGGAGAGAAAGATGAGAAACCTAAAGACCACTGTGATTAATTAATCAGGGAAGGAAAAGGTGCATGAAAAGAAAGATGGCAATGGAGAGAAAGATGAAAAGCCTTAAGACTACCACGCTGGAAGGAGCAATAGCACCCAGGAGGAGTGAACCTATCTCTGCAACTGAGAAAGTCCCGCTACTCCTTAAAGCAGAGAAGGAAATAGGAGAGATGAGGCTTGAGTTAAAGAAGGGCGAAATGAAACTGAAAACGAAAGAGATCGCACAAGGTAAGTGATGGCAAGGATAGTGATGGGGAGATGTAAGGTGACAAGTCAAGGAAATGCAGGAAAGGAAAAAGAGCATGCAACGTAAGGCAATGGAGAGAAGGATGAGAATCCTAAAGACTACCCTGTGGGAAGAAGCAGGGAAGGAAAAGGAGCATGAAAAGAAAGGCAATGGAGAGAAAAGCATGAAAACGGACCAAGAAGAAGGCACACGGCTGGGCATCCATGCCTGGGAGGAGGAAAGGGTAGCTACTGGGCATGCTGCAACCTCTACGAGTGATGGGACTTGTGTGCTACCTCCCCTGGAATAGTCCGGGGCTGCTAGCCATAAGAAACATCTCTCTGTAAAATCAAAAAGCGCTTCCAGTCATGCCGGGGCGGAGGAAAGGGTAGCTACCGGGCATGGATCTACCCAGCCATCAGATGTGAATCCTGAAGACCCCCACGAGGGAAGAAGCAAGAAAAGCCGGGAGGAGTGAACTCTTCTCTGCAATTGAGAATGTCCTGCAAATCCATCAAGCAATTAAGTACAGAGGAGTGACAAGGTGTGAGTTAAACAAGTGGGAAATGAACAGAGAAAAACAAGAGAGATCACCCGAGGTAAGTGAAGGCAAGGTCAGAGAGCAGGAGATGTAAGGCGACAAGGAAGGGAAAGTCAGGGAAACGCAGGAAAGGAAAAGAAGCAGGAAAAGAAAGGCAATGGAGAGAAAGATGAGATGCCTTAAGGCCACCACCTTGGAAGAAGCCAGATAACCCAGGAGGAGTGAAGCCATACATGCAATTGAGAAAGTCCTGCAAATCCATCAAGCGATAAAGGAAAGAGCAGAGAGGAGGCTTGAGTTAAACATGTTGGAAATGCAAAGTGATAACGAGGAGAGATCACAAGAGGTAAGTGAAGGCAAGGTGAGTAAATTAGAGAAGCAAGGTGATAAGGCAGGGAAAATCAGGGCAAGATAGGAAAGGAAAAGTTGCATGAAAAGAAAGATGGCAATGGAGAGAAAGAAGAGAAGCCTAAAGACCACTGTGATTAATGAATCAGGGAAGGAAAAGGTGCATGAAAAGAAAGATGGCAATGGAGAGAAAGATGAAAAGCCTTAAGACTACCACGCTGGAAGGAGCAATAGCACCCAGGAGGAGTGAACCTATCTCTGCAACTGAGAAAGTCCCGCTACTCCTTAAAGCAGAGAAGGAAAGAGGAGAGATTAGGCTTGAGTTAAAGAAGGGCGAAATGAAACTGAAAACGAAAGACATCGCACAAGGTAAGTGATGGCAAGGATAGTGATGGGGAGACGTAAGGTGACAAGTCAAGGAAATGCAGGAAAGGAAAAAGAGCATGCAATGTAAGGCAATGGAGAGAAGGAGGATGAGAATCCTAAAGACTACCCTGTGGAAAGTAGCAGGGAAGGAAAAGGAGCATGAAAAGAAAGGCAATGGAGAGAAAGATGAGAAACCTAAAGACCACTGTGATTAATGAATCAGGGAAGGAAAAGGTGCATGAAAAGAAAGATGGCAATGGAGAGCAAGATGAAAAGCCTTAAGACTACCACGCTGGAAGGAGCAATAGCACCCAGGAGGAGTGAACCTATCTCTGCAACTGAGAAAGTCCCGCTACTCCTTAAAGCAGTGGAGGAAAGAGGAGAGATGAGGCTTGAGTTAAAGAAGGGCGAAATGAAACTGAAAACGAAAGAGATCGCACAAGGTAAGTGATGGCAAGGATAGTGATGGGGAGATGTAAGGTGACAAGTCAAGGAAATGCAGGAAAGGAAAAAGAGCATGCAACGTAAGGCAATGGAGAGAAGGAGGATGAGAATCCTAAAGACTACCCTGTGGAAAGTAGCAGGGAAGGAAAAGGAGCATGAAAAGAAAGGCAATGGAGAGAAAGATGAGAAACCTAAAGACCACTGTGATTAATGAATCAGGGAAGGAAAAGGTGCATGAAAAGAAAGATGGCAATGGAGAGCAAGATGAAAAGCCTTAAGACTACCACGCTGGTAGGAGCAATAGCACCCAGGAGGAGTGAACCTATCTCTGCAACTGAGAAAGTCCCGCTACTCCTTAAAGCAGAGAAGGAAAGAGGAGAGATGAGGCTTGAGTTAAAGAAGGGCGAAATGAAACTGAAAATGAAAGAGATCGCACAAGGTAAGTGATGGCAAGGATAGTGATGGGGAGATGTAAGGTGACAAGTCAAGGAAATGCAGGAAAGGAAAAAGAGCATGCAACGTAAGGCAATGGAGAGAAGGATGAGAATCCTAAAGACTACCCTGTGGGAAGAAGCAGGGAAGGAAAAGGAGCATGAAAAGAAAGGCAATGGAGAGAAAAGCATGAAAACGGACCAAGAAGAAGGCACACGGCTGGGCATCCATGCCTGGGAGGAGGAAAGGGTAGCTACTGGGCATGCTGCAACCTCTACGAGTGATGGGACTTGTGTGCTACCTCCCCTGGAGTAGTCCGGGGCTGCTAGCCATAAGAAACATCTCTCTGTAAAATCAAAAAGCGCTTCCAGTCATGCCGGGGCGGAGGAAAGGGTAGCTACCGGGCATGGATCTACCCAGCCATCAGATGTGAATCCTGAAGACCCCCACGAGGGAAGAAGCAAGAAAAGCCGGGAGGAGTGAACTCTTCTCTGCAATTGAGAATGTCCTGCAAATCCATCAAGCAATTAAGTACAGAGGAGTGACAAGGTGTGAGTTAAACAAGTGGGAAATGAACAGAGAAAAACAAGAGAGATCACCCGAGGTAAGTGAAGGCAAGGTCAGAGAGCAGGAGATGTAAGGCGACAAGGAAGGGAAAGTCAGGGAAACGCAGGAAAGGAAAAGAAGCAGGAAAAGAAAGGCAATGGAGAGAAAGATGAGATGCCTTAAGGCCACCACCTTGGAAGAAGCCAGATAACCCAGGAGGAGTGAAGCCATACATGCAATTGAGAAAGTCCTGCAAATCCATCAAGCGATAAAGGAAAGAGCAGAGAGGAGGCTTGAGTTAAACATGTTGGAAATGCAAAGTGATAACGAGGAGAGATCACAAGAGGTAAGTGAAGGCAAGGTGAGTAAATTAGAGAAGCAAGGTGATAAGGCAGGGAAAATCAGGGCAAGATAGGAAAGGAAAAGTTGCATGAAAAGAAAGATGGCAATGGAGAGAAAGAAGAGAAGCCTAAAGACCACTGTGATTAATGAATCAGGGAAGGAAAAGGTGCATGAAAAGAAAGATGGCAATGGAGAGAAAGATGAAAAGCCTTA
>NC_092825.1:26510685-26639464 GCF_039878825.1 Excalfactoria chinensis | reverse complement strand
TTTCTTTTCATGCAACTTTTCCTTTCCTATCTTGCCCTGATTTTCCCTGCCTTATCACCTTGCTTCTCTAATTTACTCACCTTGCCTTCACTTACCTCTTGTGATCTCTCCTCGTTATCACTTTGCATTTCCAACATGTTTAACTCAAGCCTCCTCTCTGCTCTTTCCTTTATCGCTTGATGGATTTGCAGGACTTTCTCAATTGCATGTATGGCTTCACTCCTCCTGGGTTATCTGGCTTCTTCCAAGGTGGTGGCCTTAAGGCATCTCATCTTTCTCTCCATTGCCTTTCTTTTCCTGCTTCTTTTCCTTTCCTGCGTTTCCCTGACTTTCCCTTCCTTGTCGCCTTACATCTCCTGCTCTCTGACCTTGCCTTCACTTACCTCGGGTGATCTCTCTTGTTTTTCTCTGTTCATTTCCCACTTGTTTAACTCACACCTTGTCACTCCTCTGTACTTAATTGCTTGATGGATTTGCAGGACATTCTCAATTGCAGAGAAGAGTTCACTCCTCCCGGCTTTTCTTGCTTCTTCCCTCGTGGTGGTCTTCAGGATTCACATCTGATGGCTGGGTAGATCCATGCCCGGTAGCTACCCTTTCCTCCGCCCCGGCATGACTGGAAGCGCTTTTTGATTTTACAGAGAGATGTTTCTTATGGCTAGCAGCCCCGGACTACTCCAGGGGAGGTAGCACACAAGTCCCATCACTCGTAGAGGTTGCAGCATGCCCAGTAGCTACCCTTTCCTCCTCCCAGGCATGGATGCCCAGCCGTGTGCCTTCTTCTTGGTCCGTTTTCATGCTTTTCTCTCCATTGCCTTTCTTTTCATGCTCCTTTTCCTTCCTGCTTCTTCCCACAGGGTAGTCTTTAGGATTCTCATCCTTCTCTCCATTGCCTTACGTTGCATGCTCTTTTTCCTTTCCTGCATTTCCTTGACTTGTCACCTTACATCTCCCCATCACTATCCTTGCCATCACTTACCTTGTGCGATCTCTTTCGTTTTCAGTTTCATTTCGCCCTTCTTTAACTCAAGCCTCATCTCTCCTCTTTCCTTCTCTGCTTTAAGGAGTAGCGGGACTTTCTCAGTTGCAGAGATAGGTTCACTCCTCCTGGGTGCTATTGCTCTTCCAGCGTGGTAGTCTTAAGGCTTTTCATCTTGCTCTCCATTGCCATCTTTCTTTTCATGCACCTTTTCCTTCCCTGATTCATTAATCACAGTGGTCTTTAGGCTTCTCTTCTTTCTCTCCATTGCCATCTTTCTTTTCATGCAACTTTTCCTTTCCTATCTTGCCCTGATTTTCCCTGCCTTATCACCTTGCTTCTCTAATTTACTCACCTTGCCTTCACTTACCTCTTGTGATCTCTCCTCGTTATCACTTTGCATTTCCAACATGTTTAACTCAAGCCTCCTCTCTGCTCTTTCCTTTATCGCTTGATGGATTTGCAGGACTTTCTCAATTGCACGTATGGCTTCACTCCTCCTGGGTTATCTGGCTTCTTCCAAGGTGGTGGCCTTAAGGCATCTCATCTTTCTCTCCATTGCCTTTCTTTTCCTGCTTCTTTTCCTTTCCTGCGTTTCCCTGACTTTCCCTTCCTTGTCGCCTTACATCTCCTGCTCTCTGACCTTGCCTTCACTTACCTCGGGTGATCTCTCTTGTTTTTCTCTGTTCATTTCCCACTTGTTTAACTCACACCTTGTCACTCCTCTGTACTTAATTGCTTGATGGATTTGCAGGACATTCTCAATTGCAGAGAAGAGTTCACTCCTCCCGGCTTTTCTTGCTTCTTCCCTCGTGGGGGTCTTCAGGATTCACATCTGATGGCTGGGTAGATCCATGCCCGGTAGCTACCCTTTCCTCCGCCCCGGCATGACTGGAAGCGCTTTTTGATTTTACAGAGAGATGTTTCTTATGGCTAGCAGCCCCGGACTACTCCAGGGGAGGTAGCACACAAGTCCCATCACTCGTAGAGGTTGCAGCATGCCCAGTAGCTACCCTTTCCTCCTCCCAGGCATGGATGCCCAGCCGTGTGCCGCCTTCTTGGTCCGTTTTCATGCTTTTCTCTCCATTGCCTTTCTTTTCATGCTCCTTTTCCTTCCCTGCTTCTTCCCACAGGGTAGTCTTTAGGATTCTCATCCTTCTCTCCATTGCCTTACGTTGCATGCTCTTTTTCCTTTCCTGCATTTCCTTGACTTGTCACCTTACATCTCCCCATCACTATCCTTGCCATCACTTACCTTGTGCGATGTCTTTCGTTTTCAGTTTCATTTCGCCCTTCTTTAACTCAAGCCTCATCTCTCCTCTTTCCTTCTCTGCTTTAAGGAGTAGCGGGACTTTCTCAGTTGCAGAGATAGGTTCACTCCTCCTGGGTGCTATTGCTCCTTCCAGCGTGGTAGTCTTAAGGCTTTTCATCTTGCTCTCCATTGCCATCTTTCTTTTCATGCACCTTTTCCTTCCCTGATTCATTAATCACAGTGGTCTTTAGGCTTCTCTTCTTTCTCTCCATTGCCATCTTTCTTTTCATGCAACTTTTCCTTTCCTATCTTGCCCTGATTTTCCCTGCCTTATCACCTTGCTTCTCTAATTTACTCACCTTGCCTTCACTTACCTCTTGTGATCTCTCCTCGTTATCACTTTGCATTTCCAACATGTTTAACTCAAGCCTCCTCTCTGCTCTTTCCTTTATCGCTTGATGGATTTGCAGGACTTTCTCAATTGCATGTATGGCTTCACTCCTCCTGGGTTATCTGGCTTCTTCCAAGGTGGTGGCCTTAAGGCATCTCATCTTTCTCTCCATTGCCTTTCTTTTCCTGCTTCTTTTCCTTTCCTGCGTTTCCCTGACTTTCCCTTCCTTGTCGCCTTACATCTCCTGCTCTCTGACCTTGCCTTCACTTACCTCGGGTGATCTCTCTTGTTTTTCTCTGTTCATTTCCCACTTGTTTAACTCACACCTTGTCACTCCTCTGTACTTAATTGCTTGATGGATTTGCAGGACATTCTCAATTGCAGAGAAGAGTTCACTCCTCCCGGCTTTTCTTGCTTCTTCCCTCGTGGGGGTCTTCAGGATTCACATCTGATGGCTGGGTAGATCCATGCCCGGTAGCTACCCTTTCCTCCGCCCCGGCATGACTGGAAGCGCTTTTTGATTTTACAGAGAGATGTTTCTTATGGCTAGCAGCCCCGGACTACTCCAGGGGAGGTAGCACACAAGTCCCATCACTCGTAGAGGTTGCAGCATGCCCAGTAGCTACCCTTTCCTCCTCCCAGGCATGGATGCCCAGCCGTGTGCCGCCTTCTTGGTCCGTTTTCATGCTTTTCTCTCCATTGCCTTTCTTTTCATGCTCCTTTTCCTTCCCTGCTTCTTCCCACAGGGTAGTCTTTAGGATTCTCATCCTTCTCTTCATTGCCTTACGTTGCATGCTCTTTTTCCTTTCCTGCATTTCCTTGACTTGTCACCTTACATCTCCCCATCACTATCCTTGCCATCACTTACCTTGTGCGATCTCTTTCGTTTTCAGTTTCATTTCGCCCTTCTTTAACTCAAGCCTCATCTCTCCTCTTTCCTTCTCTGCTTTAAGGAGTAGCGGGACTTTCTCAGTTGCAGAGATAGGTTCACTCCTCCTGGGTGCTATTGCTCCTTCCAGCGTGGTAGTCTTAAGGCTTTTCATCTTGCTCTCCATTGCCATCTTTCTTTTCATGCACCTTTTCCTTCCCTGATTCATTAATCACAGTGGTCTTTAGGCTTCTCTTCTTTCTCTCCATTGCCATCTTTCTTTTCATGCAACTTTTCCTTTCCTATCTTGCCCTGATTTTCCCTGCCTTATCACCTTGCTTCTCTAATTTACTCACCTTGCCTTCACTTACCTCTTGTGATCTCTCCTCGTTATCACTTTGCATTTCCAACATGTTTAACTCAAGCCTCCTCTCTGCTCTTTCCTTTATCGCTTGATGGATTTGCAGGACTTTCTCAATTGCATGTATGGCTTCACTCCTCCTGGGTTATCTGGCTTCTTCCAAGGTGGTGGCCTTAAGGCATCTCATCTTTCTCTCCATTGCCTTTCTTTTCCTGCTTCTTTTCCTTTCCTGCGTTTCCCTGACTTTCCCTTCCTTGTCGCCTTACATCTCCTGCTCTCTGACCTTGCCTTCACTTACCTCGGGTGATCTCTCTTGTTTTTCTCTGTTCATTTCCCACTTGTTTAACTCACACCTTGTCACTCCTCTGTACTTAATTGCTTGATGGATTTGCAGGACATTCTCAATTGCAGAGAAGAGTTCACTCCTCTCGGCTTTTCTTGCTTCTTCCCTCGTGGGGGTCTTCAGGATTCACATCTGATGGCTGGGTAGATCCATGCCCGGTAGCTACCCTTTCCTCCGCCCCGGCATGACTGGAAGCGCTTTTTGATTTTACAGAGAGATGTTTCTTATGGCTAGCAGCCCCGGACTACTCCAGGGGAGGTAGCACACAAGTCCCATCACTCGTAGAGGTTGCAGCATGCCCAGTAGCTACCCTTTCCTCCTCCCAGGCATGGATGCCCAGCCGTGTGCCTTCTTCTTGGTCCGTTTTCATGCTTTTCTCTCCATTGCCTTTCTTTTCATGCTCCTTTTCCTTCCCTGCTTCTTCCCACAGGGTAGTCTTTAGGATTCTCATCCTTCTCTCCATTGCCTTACGTTGCATGCTCTTTTTCCTTTCCTGCATTTCCTTGACATGTCACCTTACATCTCCCCATCACTATCCTTGCCATCACTTACCTTGTGCGATCTCTTTCGTTTTCAGTTTCATTTCGCCCTTCTTTAACTCAAGCCTCATCTCTCCTCTTTCCTTCTCTGCTTTAAGGAGTAGCGGGACTTTCTCAGTTGCAGAGATAGGTTCACTCCTCCTGGGTGCTATTGCTCCTTCCAGCGTGGTAGTCTTAAGGCTTTTCATCTTGCTCTCCATTGCCATCTTTCTTTTCATGCACCTTTTCCTTCCCTGATTCATTAATCACAGTGGTCTTTAGGCTTCTCTTCTTTCTCTCCATTGCCATCTTTCTTTTCATGCAACTTTTCCTTTCCTATCTTGCCCTGATTTTCCTGCCTTATCACCTTGCTTCTCTAATTTACTCACCTTGCCTTCACTTACCTCTTGTGATCTCTCCTCGTTATCACTTTGCATTTCCAACATGTTTAACTCAAGCCTCCTCTCTGCTCTTTCCTTTATCGCTTGATGGATTTGCAGGACTTTCTCAATTGCATGTATGGCTTCACTCCTCCTGGGTTATCTGGCTTCTTCCAAGGTGGTGGCCTTAAGGCATCTCATCTTTCTCTCCATTGCCTTCTTTTCCTGCTTCTTTTCCTTTCCTGCGTTTCCCTGACTTTCCCTTCCTTGTCGCCTTACATCTCCTGCTCTCTGACCTTGCCTTCACTTACCTCGGGTGATCTCTCTTGTTTTTCTCTGTTCATTTCCCACTTGTTTAACTCACACCTTGTCACTCCTCTGTACTTAATTGCTTGATGGATTTGCAGGACATTCTCAATTGCAGAGAAGAGTTCACTCCTCTCGGCTTTTCTTGCTTCTTCCCTCGTGGGGGTCTTCAGGATTCACATCTGATGCTGGGTAGATCCATGCCCGGTAGCTACCCTTTCCTCCGCCCCGGCATGACTGGAAGCGCTTTTTGATTTTACAGAGAGATGTTTCTTATGGCTAGCAGCCCCGGACTACTCCAGGGGAGGTAGCACACAAGTCCCATCACTCGTAGAGGTTGCAGCATGCCCAGTAGCTTCCCTTTCCTCCTCCCAGGCATGGATGCCCAGCCGTGTGCCGCCTTCTTGGTCCGTTTTCATGCTTTTCTCTCCATTGCCTTTCTTTTCATGCTCCTTTTCCTTCCCTGCTTCTTCCCACAGGGTAGTCTTTAGGATTCTCATCCTTCTCTCCATTGCCTTACGTTGCATGCTCTTTTTCCTTTCCTGCATTTCCTTGACTTGTCACCTTACATCTCCCCATCACTATCCTTGCCATCACTTACCTTGTGCGATCTCTTTCGTTTTCAGTTTCATTTCGCCCTTCTTTAACTCAAGCCTCATCTCTCCTCTTTCCTCCACTGCTTTAAGGAGTAGCGGGACTTTCTCAGTTGCAGAGATAGGTTCACTCCTCCTGGGTGCTATTGCTCCTTCCAGCGTGGTAGTCTTAAGGCTTTTCATCTTGCTCTCCATTGCCATCTTTCTTTTCATGCACCTTTTCCTTCCCTGATTAATTAATCACAGTGGTCTTTAGGTTTCTAATCTTTCTCTCCATTGCCTTTCTTTTCATGCTCCTTTTCCTTCCCTGCTACTTTCCACAGGGTAGTCTTTAGGATTCTCATCCTCCTTCTCTCCATTGCCTTACGTTGCATGCTCTTTTTCCTTTCCTGCATTTCCTTGACTTGTCACCTTACGTCTCCCCATCACTATCCTTGCCATCACTTACCTTGTGCGATGTCTTTCGTTTTCAGTTTCATTTCGCCCTTCTTTAACTCAAGCCTCATCTCTCCTCTTTCCTTCTCTGCTTTAAGGAGTAGCGGGACTTTCTCAGTTGCAGAGATAGGTTCACTCCTCCTGGGTGCTATTGCTCCTTCCAGCGTGGTAGTCTTAAGGCTTTTCATCTTTCTCTCCATTGCCATCTTTCTTTTCATGCACCTTTTCCTTCCCTGATTCATTAATCACAGTGGTCTTTAGGCTTCTCTTCTTTCTCTCCATTGCCATCTTTCTTTTCATGCAACTTTTCCTTTCCTATCTTGCCCTGATTTTCCCTGCCTTATCACCTTGCTTCTCTAATTTACTCACCTTGCCTTCACTTACCTCTTGTGATCTCTCCTCGTTATCACTTTGCATTTCCAACATGTTTAACTCAAGCCTCCTCTCTGCTCTTTCCTTTATCGCTTGATGGATTTGCAGGACTTTCTCAATTGCATGTATGGCTTCACTCCTCCTGGGTTATCTGGCTTCTTCCAAGGTGGTGGCCTTAAGGCATCTCATCTTTCTCTCCATTGCCTTTCTTTTCCTGCTTCTTTTCCTTTCCTGCGTTTCCCTGACTTTCCCTTCCTTGTCGCCTTACATCTCCTGCTCTCTGACCTTGCCTTCACTTACCTCGGGTGATCTCTCTTGTTTTTCTCTGTTCATTTCCCACTTGTTTAACTCACACCTTGTCACTCCTCTGTACTTAATTGCTTGATGGATTTGCAGGACATTCTCAATTGCAGAGAAGAGTTCACTCCTCCCGGCTTTTCTTGCTTCTTCCCTCGTGGGGGTCTTCAGGATTCACATCTGATGGCTGGGTAGATCCATGCCCGGTAGCTACCCTTTCCTCTGCCCCGGCATGACTGGAAGCGCTTTTTGATTTTACAGAGAGATGTTTCTTATGGCTAGCAGCCCCGGACTATTCCAGGGGAGGTAGCACACAAGTCCCAT
This sequence comes from Excalfactoria chinensis, assembly GCF_039878825.1. NCBI lineage: Eukaryota > Metazoa > Chordata > Aves > Galliformes > Phasianidae > Excalfactoria > Excalfactoria chinensis. Next base: position 26,632,045 of record NC_092825.1, on the reverse strand, counting down.
CACTCGTAGAGGTTGCAGCATGCCCAGTAGCTACCCTTTCCTCCTCCCAGGCATGGATGCCCAGCCGTGTGCCTTCTTCTTGGTCCGTTTTCATGCTTTTCTCTCCATTGCCTTTCTTTTCATGCTCCTTTTCCTTCCCTGCTTCTTCCCACAGGGTAGTCTTTAGGATTCTCATCCTTCTCTCCATTGCCTTACGTTGCATGCTCTTTTTCCTTTCCTGCATTTCCTTGACTTGTCACCTTACATCTCCCCATCACTATCCTTGCCATCACTTACCTTGTGCGATCTCTTTCATTTTCAGTTTCATTTTGCCCTTCTTTAACTCAAGCCTCATCTCTCCTCTTTCCTTTTCTGCTTTAAGGAGTTGCGGGACTTTCTCAGTTGCAGAGATAGGTTCACTCCTCCTGGGTGCTATTGCTCCTTCCAGCGTGGTAGTCTTAAGGCTTTTCATCTTGCTCTCCATTGCCATCTTTCTTTTCATGCACCTTTTCCTTCCCTGATTCATTAATCACAGTGGTCTTTAGGTTTCTCATCTTTCTCTCCATTGCCTTTCTTTTCATGCTCCTTTTCCTTCCCTGCTACTTTCCACAGGGTAGTCTTTAGGATTCTCATCCTCCTTCTCTCCATTGGCTTACATTGCATGCTCTTTTTCCTTTCCTGCATTTCCTTGACTTGTCACCTTACGTCTCCCCATCACTATCCTTGCCATCACTTACCTTGTGCGATGTCTTTCGTTTTCAGTTTCATTTCGCCCTTCTTTAACTCAAGCCTCATCTCTCCTCTTTCCTTCTCTGCTTTAAGGAGTAGCGGGACTTTCTCAGTTGCAGAGATAGGTTCACTCCTCCTGGGTGCTATTGCTCCTTCCAGCGTGGTAGTCTTAAGGCTTTTCATCTTGCTCTCCATTGCCATCTTTCTTTTCATGCACCTTTTCCTTCCCTGATTCATTAATCACAGTGGTCTTTAGGCTTCTCTTCTTTCTCTCCATTGCCATCTTTCTTTTCATGCAACTTTTCCTTTCCTATCTTGCCCTGATTTTCCCTGCCTTATCACCTTGCTTCTCTAATTTACTCACCTTGCCTTCACTTACCTCTTGTTATCTCTCCTCGTTATCACTTTGCATTTCCAACATGTTTAACTCAAGCCTCCTCTCTGCTCTTTCCTTTATCGCTTGATGGATTTGCAGGACTTTCTCAATTGCATGTATGGCTTCACTCCTCCTGGGTTATCTGGCTTCTTCCAAGGTGGTGGCCTTAAGGCATCTCATCTTTCTCTCCATTGCCTTTCTTTTCCTGCTTCTTTTCCTTTCCTGCGTTTCCCTGACTTTCCCTTCCTTGTCGCCTTACATCTCCTGCTCTCTGACCTTGCCTTCACTTACCTCGGGTGATCTCTCTTGTTTTTCTCTGTTCATTTCCCACTTGTTTAACTCACACCTTGTCACTCCTCTGTACTTAATTGCTTGATGGATTTGCAGGACATTCTCAATTGCAGAGAAGAGTTCACTCCTCCCGGCTTTTCTTGCTTCTTCCCTCGTGGGGGTCTTCAGGATTCACATCTGATGGCTGGGTAGATCCATGCCCGGTAGCTACCCTTTCCTCTGCCCCGGCATGACTGGAAGCGCTTTTTGATTTTACAGAGAGATGTTTCTTATGGCTAGCAGCCCCGGACTATTCCAGGGGAGGTAGCACACAAGTCCCATCACTCGTAGAGGTTGCAGCATGCCCAGTAGCTACCCTTTCCTCCTCCCAGGCATGGATGCCCAGCCGTGTGCCTTCTTCTTGGTCCGTTTTCATGCTTTTCTCTCCATTGCCTTTCTTTTCATGCTCCTTTTCCTTCCCTGCTTCTTCCCACAGGGTAGTCTTTAGGATTCTCATCCTTCTCTCCATTGCCTTACGTTGCATGCTCTTTTTCCTTTCCTGCATTTCCTTGACTTGTCACCTTACATCTCCCCATCACTATCCTTGCCATCACTTACCTTGTGCGATCTCTTTCATTTTCAGTTTCATTTTGCCCTTCTTTAACTCAAGCCTCATCTCTCCTCTTTCCTTTTCTGCTTTAAGGAGTTGCGGGACTTTCTCAGTTGCAGAGATAGGTTCACTCCTCCTGGGTGCTATTGCTCCTTCCAGCGTGGTAGTCTTAAGGCTTTTCATCTTGCTCTCCATTGCCATCTTTCTTTTCATGCACCTTTTCCTTCCCTGATTCATTAATCACAGTGGTCTTTAGGTTTCTCATCTTTCTCTCCATTGCCTTTCTTTTCATGCTCCTTTTCCTTCCCTGCTACTTTCCACAGGGTAGTCTTTAGGATTCTCATCCTCCTTCTCTCCATTGCCTTTCGTTGCATGCTCTTTTTCCTTTCCTGCATTTTTTTGACTTGCCAGCTTACGTCTCCCCATCACTATCCTTGCCATCACTTACCTTGTGCGATGTCTTTCGTTTTCAGTTTCATTTCGCCCTTCTTTAACTCAAGCCTAATCTCTCCTCTTTCCTTCTCTGCTTTAAGGACTAGCGGGACTTTCTCAGTTGCAGAGATAGGTTCACTCCTCCTGGGTGCTATTGCTCCTTCCAGCGTGGTAGTCTTAAGGCTTTTCATCTTTCTCTCCATTGCCATCTTTCTTTTCATGCACCTTTTCCTTCCCTGATTCATTAATCACAGTGGTCTTTAGGCTTCTCTTCTTTCTCTCCATTGCCATCTTTCTTTTCATGCAACTTTTCCTTTCCTATCTTGCCCTGATTTTCCCTGCCTTATCACCTTGCTTCTCTAATTTACTCACCTTGCCTTCACTTACCTCTTGTGATCTCTCCTCGTTATCACTTTGCATTTCCAACATGTTTAACTCAAGCCTCCTCTCTGCTCTTTCCTTTATCGCTTGATGGATTTGCAGGACTTTCTCAATTGCATGTATGGCTTCACTCCTCCTGGGTTATCTGGCTTCTTCCAAGGTGGTGGCCTTAAGGCATCTCATCTTTCTCTCCATTGCCTTTCTTTTCCTGCTTCTTTTCCTTTCCTGCGTTTCCCTGACTTTCCCTTCCTTGTCGCCTTACATCTCCTGCTCTCTGACCTTGCCTTCACTTACCTCGGGTGATCTCTCTTGTTTTTCTCTGTTCATTTCCCACTTGTTTAACTCACACCTTGTCACTCCTCTGTACTTAATTGCTTGATGGATTTGCAGGACATTCTCAATTGCAGAGAAGAGTTCACTCCTCCCGGCTTTTCTTGCTTCTTCCCTCGTGGGGGTCTTCAGGATTCACATCTGATGGCTGGGTAGATCCATGCCCGGTAGCTACCCTTTCCTCCGCCCCGGCATGACTGGAAGCGCTTTTTGATTTTACAGAGAGATGTTTCTTATGGCTAGCAGCCCCGGACTACTCCAGGGGAGGTAGCACACAAGTCCCATCACTCGTAGAGGTTGCAGCATGCCCAGTAGCTACCCTTTCCTCCTCCCAGGCATGGATGCCCAGCCGTGTGCCTTCTTCTTGGTCCGTTTTCATGCTTTTCTCTCCATTGCCTTTCTTTTCATGCTCCTTTTCCTTCCCTGCTTCTTCCCACAGGGTAGTCTTTAGGATTCTCATCCTTCTCTCCATTGCCTTACGTTGCATGCTCTTTTTCCTTTCCTGCATTTCCTTGACTTGTCACCTTACATCTCCCCATCACTATCCTTGCCATCACTTACCTTGTGCGATCTCTTTCATTTTCAGTTTCATTTCGCCCTTCTTTAACTCAAGCCTCATCTCTCCTCTTTCCTTCTCTGCTTTAAGGAGTAGCGGGACTTTCTCAGTTGCAGAGATAGGTTCACTCCTCCTGGGTGCTATTGCTCCTACCAGCGTGGTAGTCTTAAGGCTTTTCATCTTGCTCTCCATTTCCATCTTTCTTTTCATGCACCTTTTCCTTCCCTGATTAATTAATCACAGTGGTCTTTAGGTTTCTCATCTTTCTCTCCATTGCCTTTCTTTTCATGCTCCTTTTCCTTCCCTGCTACTTTCCACAGGGTAGTCTTTAGGATTCTCATCCTCCTTCTCTCCATTGCCTTTCGTTGCATGCTCTTTTTCCTTTCCTGCATTATTTTGACTTGCCAGCTTACGTCTCCCCATCACTATCCTTGCCATCACTTACCTTGTGCGATGTCTTTCGTTTTCAGTTTCATTTCGCCCTTCTTTAACTCAAGCCTCATCTCTCCTCTTTCCTTCTCTGCTTTAAGGAGTAGCGGGACTTTCTCAGTTGCAGAGATAGGTTCACTCCTCCTGGGTGCTATTGCTCCTTCCAGCGTGGTAGTCTTAAGGCTTTTCATCTTTCTCTCCATTGCCATCTTTCTTTTCATGCACCTTTTCCTTCCCTGATTCATTAATCACAGTGGTCTTTAGGCTTCTCTTCTTTCTCTCCATTGCCATCTTTCTTTTCATGCAACTTTTCCTTTCCTATCTTGCCCTGATTTTCCCTGCCTTATCACCTTGCTTCTCTAATTTACTCACCTTGCCTTCACTTACCTCTTGTGATCTCTCCTCGTTATCACTTTGCATTTCCAACATGTTTAACTCAAGCCTCCTCTCTGCTCTTTCCTTTATCGCTTGATGGATTTGCAGGACTTTCTCAGTTGCATGTATGGCTTCACTCCTCCTGGGTTATCTGGCTTCTTCCAAGGTGGTGGCCTTAAGGCATCTCATCTTTCTCTCCATTGCCTTTCTTTTCCTGCTTCTTTTCCTTTCCTGCGTTTCCCTGACTTTCCCTTCCTTGTCGCCTTACATCTCCTGCTCTCTGACCTTGCCTTCACTTACCTCGGGTGATCTCTCTTGTTTTTCTCTGTTCATTTCCCACTTGTTTAACTCACACCTTGTCACTCCTCTGTACTTAATTGCTTGATGGATTTGCAGGACATTCTCAATTGCAGAGAAGAGTTCACTCCTCCCGGCTTTTCTTGCTTCTTCCCTCGTGGGGGTCTTCAGGATTCACATCTGATGGCTGGGTAGATCCATGCCCGGTAGCTACCCTTTCCTCCGCCCCGGCATGACTGGAAGCGCTTTTTGATTTTACAGAGAGATGTTTCTTATGGCTAGCAGCCCCGGACTACTCCAGGGGAGGTAGCACACAAGTCCCATCACTCGTAGAGGTTGCAGCATGCCCAGTAGCTACCCTTTCCTCCTCCCAGGCATGGATGCCCAGCCGTGTGCCTTCTTCTTGGTCCGTTTTCATGCTTTTCTCTCCATTGTCTTTCTTTTCATGCTCCTTTTCCTTCCCTGCTTCTTCCCACAGGGTAGTCTTTAGGATTCTCATCCTTCTCTCCATTGCCTTACGTTGCATGCTCTTTTTCCTTTCCTGCATTTCCTTGACTTGTCACCTTACATCTCCCCATCACTATCCTTGCCATCACTTACCTTGTGCGATCTCTTTCATTTTCAGTTTCATTTCGCCCTTCTTTAACTCAAGCCTCATCTCTCCTCTTTCCTTCTCTGCTTTAAGGAGTAGCGGGACTTTCTCAGTTGCAGAGATAGGTTCACTCCTCCTGGGTGCTATTGCTCCTACCAGCGTGGTAGTCTTAAGGCTTTTCATCTTGCTCTCCATTGCCATCTTTCTTTTCATGCACCTTTTCCTTCCCTGATTAATTAATCACAGTGGTCTTTAGGTTTCTCATCTTTCTCTCCATTGCCTTTCTTTTCATGCTCCTTTTCCTTCCCTGCTACTTTCCACAGGGTAGTCTTTAGGATTCTCATCCTCCTTCTCTCCATTGCCTTTCGTTGCATGCTCTTTTTCCTTTCCTGCATTTTTTTGACTTGCCAGCTTACGTCTCCCCATCACTATCCTTGCCATCACTTACCTTGTGCGATGTCTTTCGTTTTCAGTTTCATTTCGCCCTTCTTTAACTCAAGCCTCATCTCTCCTCTTTCCTTCTCTGCTTTAAGGAGTAGCGGGACTTTCTCAGTTGCAGAGATAGGTTCACTCCTCCTGGGTGCTATTGCTCCTTCCAGTGTGGTAGTCTTAAGGCTTTTCATCTTGCTCTCCATTGCCATCTTTCTTTTCATGCACCTTTTCCTTCCCTGATTCATTAATCACAGTGGTCTTTAGGCTTCTCTTCTTTCTCTCCATTGCCATCTTTCTTTTCATGCAACTTTTCCTTTCCTATCTTGCCCTGATTTTCCCTGCCTTATCACCTTGCTTCTCTAATTTACTCACCTTGCCTTCACTTACCTCTTGTGATCTCTCCTCGTTATCACTTTGCATTTCCAACATGTTTAACTCAAGCCTCCTCTCTGCTCTTTCCTTTATCGCTTGATGGATTTGCAGGACTTTCTCAATTGCATGTATGGCTTCACTCCTCCTGGGTTATCTGGCTTCTTCCAAGGTGGTGGCCTTAAGGCATCTCATCTTTCTCTCCATTGCCTTTCTTTTCCTGCTTCTTTTCCTTTCCTGCGTTTCCCTGACTTTCCCTTCCTTGTCGCCTTACATCTCCTGCTCTCTGACCTTGCCTTCACTTACCTCGGGTGATCTCTCTTGTTTTTCTCTGTTCATTTCCCACTTGTTTAACTCACAACTTGTCACTCCTCTGTACTTAATTGCTTGATGGATTTGCAGGACATTCTCAATTGCAGAGAAGAGTTCACTCCTCCCGGCTTTTCTTGCTTCTTCCCTCGTGGTGGTCTTCAGGATTCACATCTGATGGCTGGGTAGATCCATGCCCGGTAGCTACCCTTTCCTCCGCCCCGGCATGACTGGAAGCGCTTTTTGATTTTACAGAGAGATGTTTCTTATGGCTAGCAGCCCCGGACTATTCCAGGGGAGGTAGCACACAAGTCCCATCACTCGTAGAGGTTGCAGCATGCCCAGTAGCTACCCTTTCCTCCTCCCAGGCATGGATGCCCAGCCGTGTGCCGCCTTCTTGGTCCGTTTTCATGCTTTTCTCTCCATTGCCTTTCTTTTCATGCTCCTTTTCCTTCCCTGCTTCTTCCCACAGGGTAGTCTTTAGGATTCTCATCCTTCTCTCCATTGCCTTACGTTGCATGCTCTTTTTCCTTTCCTGCATTTCCTTGACTTGTCACCTTACATCTCCCCATCACTATCCTTGCCATCACTTACCTTGTGCGATCTCTTTCATTTTCAGTTTCATTTCGCCCTTCTTTAACTCAAGCCTCATCTCTCCTCTTTCCTTCTCTGCTTTAAGGAGTAGCGGGACTTTCTCAGTTGCAGAGATAGGTTCACTCCTCCTGGGTGCTATTGCTCCTACCAGCGTGGTAGTCTTAAGGCTTTTCATCTTGCTCTCCATTGCCATCTTTCTTTTCATGCACCTTTTCCTTCCCTGATTAATTAATCACAGTGGTCTTTAGGTTTCTCATCTTTCTCTCCATTGCCTTTCTTTTCATGCTCCTTTTCCTTCCCTGCTACTTTCCACAGGGTAGTCTTTAGGATTCTCATCCTCCTTCTCTCCATTGCCTTTCGTTGCATGCTCTTTTTCCTTTCCTGCATTTTTTTGACTTGCCAGCTTACGTCTCCCCATCACTATCCTTGCCATCACTTACCTTGTGCGATGTCTTTCGTTTTCAGTTTCATTTCGCCCTTCTTTAACTCAAGCCTAATCTCTCCTCTTTCCTTCTCTGCTTTAAGGAGTAGCGGGACTTTCTCAGTTGCAGAGATAGGTTCACTCCTCCTGGGTGCTATTGCTCCTTCCAGCGTGGTAGTCTTAAGGCTTTTCATCTTTCTCTCCATTGCCATCTTTCTTTTCATGCACCTTTTCCTTCCCTGATTCATTAATCACAGTGGTCTTTAGGCTTCTCTTCTTTCTCTCCATTGCCATCTTTCTTTTCATGCAACTTTTCCTTTCCTATCTTGCCCTGATTTTCCCTGCCTTATCACCTTGCTTCTCTAATTTACTCACCTTGCCTTCACTTACCTCTTGTGATCTCTCCTCGTTATCACTTTGCATTTCCAACATGTTTAACTCAAGCCTCCTCTCTGCTCTTTCCTTTATCGCTTGATGGATTTGCAGGACTTTCTCAATTGCATGTATGGCTTCACTCCTCCTGGGTTATCTGGCTTCTTCCAAGGTGGTGGCCTTAAGGCATCTCATCTTTCTCTCCATTGCCTTTCTTTTCCTGCTTCTTTTCCTTTCCTGCGTTTCCCTGACTTTCCCTTCCTTGTCGCCTTACATCTCCTGCTCTCTGACCTTGCCTTCACTTACCTCGGGTGATCTCTCTTGTTTTTCTCTGTTCATTTCCCACTTGTTTAACTCACACCTTGTCACTCCTCTGTACTTAATTGCTTGATGGATTTGCAGGACATTCTCAATTGCAGAGAAGAGTTCACTCCTCCCGGCTTTTCTTGCTTCTTCCCTCGTGGGGGTCTTCAGGATTCACATCTGATGGCTGGGTAGATCCATGCCCGGTAGCTACCCTTTCCTCCGCCCCGGCATGACTGGAAGCGCTTTTTGATTTTACAGAGAGATGTTTCTTATGGCTAGCAGCCCCGGACTACTCCAGGGGAGGTAGCACACAAGTCCCATCACTCGTAGAGGTTGCAGCATGCCCAGTAGCTACCCTTTCCTCCTCCCAGGCATGGATGCCCAGCCGTGTGCCGCCTTCTTGGTCCGTTTTCATGCTTTTCTCTCCATTGCCTTTCTTTTCATGCTCCTTTTCCTTCCCTGCTTCTTCCCACAGGGTAGTCTTTAGGATTCTCATCCTTCTCTCCATTGCCTTACGTTGCATGCTCTTTTTCCTTTCCTGCATTTCCTTGACTTGTCACCTTACATCTCCCCATCACTATCCTTGCCATCACTTACCTTGTGCGATCTCTTTCATTTTCAGTTTCATTTCGCCCTTCTTTAACTCAAGCCTCATCTCTCCTCTTTCCTTCTCTGCTTTAAGGAGTAGCGGGACTTTCTCAGTTGCAGAGATAGGTTCACTCCTCCTGGGTGCTATTGCTCCTACCAGCGTGGTAGTCTTAAGGCTTTTCATCTTGCTCTCCATTGCCATCTTTCTTTTCATGCACCTTTTCCTTCCCTGATTAATTAATCACAGTGGTCTTTAGGTTTCTCATCTTTCTCTCCATTGCCTTTCTTTTCATGCTCCTTTTCCTTCCCTGCTACTTTCCACAGGGTAGTTTTTAGGATTCTCATCCTCCTTCTCTCCATTGCCTTTCGTTGCATGCTCTTTTTCCTTTCCTGCATTTTTTTGACTTGCCAGCTTACGTCTCCCCATCACTATCCTTGCCATCACTTACCTTGTGCGATGTCTTTCGTTTTCAGTTTCATTTCGCCCTTCTTTAACTCAAGCCTAATCTCTCCTCTTTCCTTCTCTGCTTTAAGGAGTAGCGGGACTTTCTCAGTTGCAGAGATAGGTTCACTCCTCCTGGGTGCTATTGCTCCTTCCAGCGTGGTAGTCTTAAGGCTTTTCATCTTTCTCTCCATTGCCATCTTTCTTTTCATGCACCTTTTCCTTCCCTGATTCATTAATCACAGTGGTCTTTAGGCTTCTCTTCTTTCTCTCCATTGCCATCTTTCTTTTCATGCAACTTTTCCTTTCCTATCTTGCCCTGATTTTCCCTGCCTTATCACCTTGCTTCTCTAATTTACTCACCTTGCCTTCACTTACCTCTTGTGATCTCTCCTCGTTATCACTTTGCATTTCCAACATGTTTAACTCAAGCCTCCTCTCTGCTCTTTCCTTTATCGCTTGATGGATTTGCAGGACTTTCTCAGTTGCATGTATGGCTTCACTCCTCCTGGGTTATCTGGCTTCTTCCAAGGTGGTGGCCTTAAGGCATCTCATCTTTCTCTCCATTGCCTTTCTTTTCCTGCTTCTTTTCCTTTCCTGCGTTTCCCTGACTTTCCCTTCCTTGTCGCCTTACATCTCCTGCTCTCTGACCTTGCCTTCACTTACCTCGGGTGATCTCTCTTGTTTTTCTCTGTTCATTTCCCACTTGTTTAACTCACACCTTGTCACTCCTCTGTACTTAATTGCTTGATGGATTTGCAGGACATTCTCAATTGCAGAGAAGAGTTCACTCCTCCCGGCTTTTCTTGCTTCTTCCCTCGTGGGGGTCTTCAGGATTCACATCTGATGGCTGGGTAGATCCATGCCCGGTAGCTACCCTTTCCTCCGCCCCGGCATGACTGGAAGCGCTTTTTGATTTTACAGAGAGATGTTTCTTATGGCTAGCAGCCCCGGACTACTCCAGGGGAGGTAGCACACAAGTCCCATCACTCGTAGAGGTTGCAGCATGCCCAGTAGCTACCCTTTCCTCCTCCCAGGCATGGATGCCCAGCCGTGTGCCTTCTTCTTGGTCCGTTTTCATGCTTTTCTCTCCATTGTCTTTCTTTTCATGCTCCTTTTCCTTCCCTGCTTCTTCCCACAGGGTAGTCTTTAGGATTCTCATCCTTCTCTCCATTGCCTTACGTTGCATGCTCTTTTTCCTTTCCTGCATTTCCTTGACTTGTCACCTTACATCTCCCCATCACTATCCTTGCCATCACTTACCTTGTGCGATCTCTTTCATTTTCAGTTTCATTTCGCCCTTCTTTAACTCAAGCCTCATCTCTCCTCTTTCCTTCTCTGCTTTAAGGAGTAGCGGGACTTTCTCAGTTGCAGAGATAGGTTCACTCCTCCTGGGTGCTATTGCTCCTACCAGCGTGGTAGTCTTAAGGCTTTTCATCTTGCTCTCCATTGCCATCTTTCTTTTCATGCACCTTTTCCTTCCCTGATTAATTAATCACAGTGGTCTTTAGGTTTCTCATCTTTCTCTCCATTGCCTTTCTTTTCATGCTCCTTTTCCTTCCCTGCTACTTTCCACAGGGTAGTCTTTAGGATTCTCATCCTCCTTCTCTCCATTGCCTTTCGTTGCATGCTCTTTTTCCTTTCCTGCATTTTTTTGACTTGCCAGCTTACGTCTCCCCATCACTATCCTTGCCATCACTTACCTTGTGCGATGTCTTTCGTTTTCAGTTTCATTTCGCCCTTCTTTAACTCAAGCCTCATCTCTCCTCTTTCCTTCTCTGCTTTAAGGAGTAGCGGGACTTTCTCAGTTGCAGAGATAGGTTCACTCCTCCTGGGTGCTATTGCTCCTTCCAGTGTGGTAGTCTTAAGGCTTTTCATCTTGCTCTCCATTGCCATCTTTCTTTTCATGCACCTTTTCCTTCCCTGATTCATTAATCACAGTGGTCTTTAGGCTTCTCTTCTTTCTCTCCATTGCCATCTTTCTTTTCATGCAACTTTTCCTTTCCTATCTTGCCCTGATTTTCCCTGCCTTATCACCTTGCTTCTCTAATTTACTCACCTTGCCTTCACTTACCTCTTGTGATCTCTCCTCGTTATCACTTTGCATTTCCAACATGTTTAACTCAAGCCTCCTCTCTGCTCTTTCCTTTATCGCTTGATGGATTTGCAGGACTTTCTCAATTGCATGTATGGCTTCACTCCTCCTGGGTTATCTGGCTTCTTCCAAGGTGGTGGCCTTAAGGCATCTCATCTTTCTCTCCATTGCCTTTCTTTTCCTGCTTCTTTTCCTTTCCTGCGTTTCCCTGACTTTCCCTTCCTTGTCGCCTTACATCTCCTGCTCTCTGACCTTGCCTTCACTTACCTCGGGTGATCTCTCTTGTTTTTCTCTGTTCATTTCCCACTTGTTTAACTCACAACTTGTCACTCCTCTGTACTTAATTGCTTGATGGATTTGCAGGACATTCTCAATTGCAGAGAAGAGTTCACTCCTCCCGGCTTTTCTTGCTTCTTCCCTCGTGGTGGTCTTCAGGATTCACATCTGATGGCTGGGTAGATCCATGCCCGGTAGCTACCCTTTCCTCCGCCCCGGCATGACTGGAAGCGCTTTTTGATTTTACAGAGAGATGTTTCTTATGGCTAGCAGCCCCGGACTATTCCAGGGGAGGTAGCACACAAGTCCCATCACTCGTAGAGGTTGCAGCATGCCCAGTAGCTACCCTTTCCTCCTCCCAGGCATGGATGCCCAGCCGTGTGCCGCCTTCTTGGTCCGTTTTCATGCTTTTCTCTCCATTGCCTTTCTTTTCATGCTCCTTTTCCTTCCCTGCTTCTTCCCACAGGGTAGTCTTTAGGATTCTCATCCTTCTCTCCATTGCCTTACGTTGCATGCTCTTTTTCCTTTCCTGCATTTCCTTGACTTGTCACCTTACATCTCCCCATCACTATCCTTGCCATCACTTACCTTGTGCGATCTCTTTCATTTTCAGTTTCATTTCGCCCTTCTTTAACTCAAGCCTCATCTCTCCTCTTTCCTTCTCTGCTTTAAGGAGTAGCGGGACTTTCTCAGTTGCAGAGATAGGTTCACTCCTCCTGGGTGCTATTGCTCCTACCAGCGTGGTAGTCTTAAGGCTTTTCATCTTGCTCTCCATTGCCATCTTTCTTTTCATGCACCTTTTCCTTCCCTGATTAATTAATCACAGTGGTCTTTAGGTTTCTCATCTTTCTCTCCATTGCCTTTCTTTTCATGCTCCTTTTCCTTCCCTGCTACTTTCCACAGGGTAGTCTTTAGGATTCTCATCCTCCTTCTCTCCATTGCCTTTCGTTGCATGCTCTTTTTCCTTTCCTGCATTTTTTTGACTTGCCAGCTTACGTCTCCCCATCACTATCCTTGCCATCACTTACCTTGTGCGATGTCTTTCGTTTTCAGTTTCATTTCGCCCTTCTTTAACTCAAGCCTAATCTCTCCTCTTTCCTTCTCTGCTTTAAGGAGTAGCGGGACTTTCTCAGTTGCAGAGATAGGTTCACTCCTCCTGGGTGCTATTGCTCCTTCCAGCGTGGTAGTCTTAAGGCTTTTCATCTTTCTCTCCATTGCCATCTTTCTTTTCATGCACCTTTTCCTTCCCTGATTCATTAATCACAGTGGTCTTTAGGCTTCTCTTCTTTCTCTCCATTGCCATCTTTCTTTTCATGCAACTTTTCCTTTCCTATCTTGCCCTGATTTTCCCTGCCTTATCACCTTGCTTCTCTAATTTACTCACCTTGCCTTCACTTACCTCTTGTGATCTCTCCTCGTTATCACTTTGCATTTCCAACATGTTTAACTCAAGCCTCCTCTCTGCTCTTTCCTTTATCGCTTGATGGATTTGCAGGACTTTCTCAATTGCATGTATGGCTTCACTCCTCCTGGGTTATCTGGCTTCTTCCAAGGTGGTGGCCTTAAGGCATCTCATCTTTCTCTCCATTGCCTTTCTTTTCCTGCTTCTTTTCCTTTCCTGCGTTTCCCTGACTTTCCCTTCCTTGTCGCCTTACATCTCCTGCTCTCTGACCTTGCCTTCACTTACCTCGGGTGATCTCTCTTGTTTTTCTCTGTTCATTTCCCACTTGTTTAACTCACACCTTGTCACTCCTCTGTACTTAATTGCTTGATGGATTTGCAGGACATTCTCAATTGCAGAGAAGAGTTCACTCCTCCCGGCTTTTCTTGCTTCTTCCCTCGTGGGGGTCTTCAGGATTCACATCTGATGGCTGGGTAGATCCATGCCCGGTAGCTACCCTTTCCTCCGCCCCGGCATGACTGGAAGCGCTTTTTGATTTTACAGAGAGATGTTTCTTATGGCTAGCAGCCCCGGACTACTCCAGGGGAGGTAGCACACAAGTCCCATCACTCGTAGAGGTTGCAGCATGCCCAGTAGCTACCCTTTCCTCCTCCCAGGCATGGATGCCCAGCCGTGTGCCGCCTTCTTGGTCCGTTTTCATGCTTTTCTCTCCATTGCCTTTCTTTTCATGCTCCTTTTCCTTCCCTGCTTCTTCCCACAGGGTAGTCTTTAGGATTCTCATCCTTCTCTCCATTGCCTTACGTTGCATGCTCTTTTTCCTTTCCTGCATTTCCTTGACTTGTCACCTTACATCTCCCCATCACTATCCTTGCCATCACTTACCTTGTGCGATCTCTTTCATTTTCAGTTTCATTTCGCCCTTCTTTAACTCAAGCCTCATCTCTCCTCTTTCCTTCTCTGCTTTAAGGAGTAGCGGGACTTTCTCAGTTGCAGAGATAGGTTCACTCCTCCTGGGTGCTATTGCTCCTACCAGCGTGGTAGTCTTAAGGCTTTTCATCTTGCTCTCCATTGCCATCTTTCTTTTCATGCACCTTTTCCTTCCCTGATTAATTAATCACAGTGGTCTTTAGGTTTCTCATCTTTCTCTCCATTGCCTTTCTTTTCATGCTCCTTTTCCTTCCCTGCTACTTTCCACAGGGTAGTTTTTAGGATTCTCATCCTCCTTCTCTCCATTGCCTTTCGTTGCATGCTCTTTTTCCTTTCCTGCATTTTTTTGACTTGCCAGCTTACGTCTCCCCATCACTATCCTTGCCATCACTTACCTTGTGCGATGTCTTTCGTTTTCAGTTTCATTTCGCCCTTCTTTAACTCAAGCCTAATCTCTCCTCTTTCCTTCTCTGCTTTAAGGAGTAGCGGGACTTTCTCAGTTGCAGAGATAGGTTCACTCCTCCTGGGTGCTATTGCTCCTTCCAGCGTGGTAGTCTTAAGGCTTTTCATCTTTCTCTCCATTGCCATCTTTCTTTTCATGCACCTTTTCCTTCCCTGATTCATTAATCACAGTGGTCTTTAGGCTTCTCTTCTTTCTCTCCATTGCCATCTTTCTTTTCATGCAACTTTTCCTTTCCTATCTTGCCCTGATTTTCCCTGCCTTATCACCTTGCTTCTCTAATTTACTCACCTTGCCTTCACTTACCTCTTGTGATCTCTCCTCGTTATCACTTTGCATTTCCAACATGTTTAACTCAAGCCTCCTCTCTGCTCTTTCCTTTATCGCTTGATGGATTTGCAGGACTTTCTCAATTGCATGTATGGCTTCACTCCTCCTGGGTTATCTGGCTTCTTCCAAGGTGGTGGCCTTAAGGCATCTCATCTTTCTCTCCATTGCCTTTCTTTTCCTGCTTCTTTTCCTTTCCTGCGTTTCCCTGACTTTCCCTTCCTTGTCGCCTTACATCTCCTGCTCTCTGACCTTGCCTTCACTTACCTCGGGTGATCTCTCTTGTTTTTCTCTGTTCATTTCCCACTTGTTTAACTCACACCTTGTCACTCCTCTGTACTTAATTGCTTGATGGATTTGCAGGACATTCTCAATTGCAGAGAAGAGTTCACTCCTCCCGGCTTTTCTTGCTTCTTCCCTCGTGGTGGTCTTCAGGATTCACATCTGATGGCTGGGTAGATCCATGCCCGGTAGCTACCCTTTCCTCCGCCCCGGCATGACTGGAAGCGCTTTTTGATTTTACAGAGAGATGTTTCTTATGGCTAGCAGCCCCGGACTACTCCAGGGGAGGTAGCACACAAGTCCCATCACTCGTAGAGGTTGCAGCATGCCCAGTAGCTACCCTTTCCTCCTCCCAGGCATGGATGCCCAGCCGTGTGCCTTCTTCTTGGTCCGTTTTCATGCTTTTCTCTCCATTGCCTTTCTTTTCATGCTCCTTTTCCTTCCCTGCTTCTACCCACAGGGTAGTCTTTAGGATTCTCATCCTCTCCATTGCCTTACTTTGCATGCTCTTTTTCCTTTCCTGCATTTCCTTGACTTGTCACCTTACATCTCCCCATCACTATCCTTGCCATCACTTACCTTGTGCGATCTCTTTCATTTTCAGTTTCATTTCGCCCTTCTTTAACTCAAGCCTCATCTCTCCTCTTTCCTTCTCTGCTTTAAGGAGTAGCGGGACTTTCTCAGTTGCAGAGATAGGTTCACTCCTCCTGGGTGCTATTGCTCCTTCCAGCGTGGTAGTCTTAAGGCTTTTCATCTTGCTCTCCATTGCCATCTTTCTTTTCATGCACCTTTTCCTTCCCTGATTCATTAATCACAGTGGTCTTTAGGTTTCTCATCTTTCTCTCCATTGCCTTTCTTTTCATGCTCCTTTTCCTTCCCTGCTACTTTCCACAGGGTAGTCTTTAGGATTCTCATCCTCCTTCTCTCCATTGCCTTACATTGCATGCTCTTTTTCCTTTCCTGCATTTCCTTGACTTGTCACCTTACGTCTCCCCATCACTATCCTTGCCATCACTTACCTTGTGCGATGTCTTTCGTTTTCAGTTTCATTTCGCCCTTCTTTAACTCAAGCCTAATCTCTCCTCTTTCCTTCTCTGCTTTAAGGAGTAGCGGGACTTTCTCAGTTGCAGAGATAGGTTCACTCCTCCTGGGTGCTATTGCTCCTTCCAGTGTGGTAGTCTTAAGGCTTTTCATCTTGCTCTCCATTGCCATCTTTCTTTTCATGCACCTTTTCCTTCCCTGATTCATTAATCACAGTGGTCTT
This sequence comes from Excalfactoria chinensis, assembly GCF_039878825.1. Lineage (NCBI taxonomy): Eukaryota > Metazoa > Chordata > Aves > Galliformes > Phasianidae > Excalfactoria > Excalfactoria chinensis. The sequence continues at coordinate 26,615,823 of NC_092825.1, read as the reverse complement.
TAGGCTTCTCTTCTTTCTCTCCATTGCCATCTTTCTTTTCATGCAACTTTTCCTTTCCTATCTTGCCCTGATTTTCCCTGCCTTATCACCTTGCTTCTCTAATTTACTCACCTTGCCTTCACTTACCTCTTGTGATCTCTCCTCGTTATCACTTTGCATTTCCAACATGTTTAACTCAAGCCTCCTCTCTGCTCTTTCCTTTATCGCTTGATGGATTTGCAGGACTTTCTCAATTGCATGTATGGCTTCACTCCTCCTGGGTTATCTGGCTTCTTCCAAGGTGGTGGCCTTAAGGCATCTCATCTTTCTCTCCATTGCCTTTCTTTTCCTGCTTCTTTTCCTTTCCTGCGTTTCCCTGACTTTCCCTTCCTTGTCGCCTTACATCTCCTGCTCTCTGACCTTGCCTTCACTTACCTCGGGTGATCTCTCTTGTTTTTCTCTGTTCATTTCCCACTTGTTTAACTCACACCTTGTCACTCCCCTGTACTTAATTGCTTGATGGATTTGCAGGACATTCTCAATTGCAGAGAAGAGTTCACTCCTCCCGGCTTTTCTTGCTTCTTCCCTCGTGGGGGTCTTCAGGATTCACATCTGATGGCTGGGTAGATCCATGCCCGGTAGCTACCCTTTCCTCCGCCCCGGCATGACTGGAAGCGCTTTTTGATTTTACAGAGAGATGTTTCTTATGGCTAGCAGCCCCGGACTATTCCAGGGGAGGTAGCACACAAGTCCCATCACTCGTAGAGGTTGCAGCATGCCCAGTAGCTACCCTTTCCTCCTCCCAGGCATGGATGCCCAGCCGTGTGCCTTCTTCTTGGTCCGTTTTCATGCTTTTCTCTCCATTGCCTTTCTTTTCATGCTCCTTTTCCTTCCCTGCTTCTTCCCACAGGGTAGTCTTTAGGATTCTCATCCTTCTCTCCATTGCCTTACGTTGCATGCTCTTTTTCCTTTCCTGCATTTCCTTGACTTGTCACCTTACATCTCCCCATCACTATCCTTGCCATCACTTACCTTGTGCGATCTCTTTCGTTTTCAGTTTCATTTCGCCCTTCTTTAACTCAAGCCTCATCTCTCCTCTTTCCTTCTCTGCTTTAAGGAGTAGCGGGACTTTCTCAGTTGCAGAGATAGGTTCACTCCTCCTGGGTGCTATTGCTCCTTCCAGCGTGGTAGTCTTAAGGCTTTTCATCTTTCTCTCCATTGCCATCTTTCTTTTCATGCACCTTTTCCTTCCCTGATTAATTAATCACAGTGGTCTTTAGGTTTCTCATCTTTCTCTCCATTGCCTTTCTTTTCATGCTCCTTTTCCTTCCCTGCTACTTTCCACAGGGTAGTCTTTAGGATTCTCATCCTCCTTCTCTCCATTGCCTTTCGTTGCATGCTCTTTTTCCTTTCCTGCATATTTTTGACTTGTCAGCTTACGTCTCCCCATCACTATCCTTGCCATCACTTACCTTGTGCGATGTCTTTCGTTTTCAGTTTCATTTCGCCCTTCTTTAACTCAAGCCTCATCTCTCCTCTTTCCTTCTCTGCTTTAAGGAGTAGCGGGACTTTCTCAGTTGCAGAGATAGGTTCACTCCTCCTGGGTGCTATTGCTCCTTCCAGCGTGGTAGTCTTAAGGCTTTTCATCTTTCTCTCCATTGCCATCTTTCTTTTCATGCACCTTTTCCTTCCCTGATTAATTAATCACAGTGGTCTTTAGGCTTCTCTTCTTTCTCTCCATTGCCATCTTTCTTTTCATGCAACTTTTCCTTTCCTATCTTGCCCTGATTTTCCCTGCCTTATCACCTTGCTTCTCTAATTTACTCACCTTGCCTTCACTTACCTCTTGTGATCTCTCCTCGTTATCACTTTGCATTTCCAACATGTTTAACTCAAGCCTCCTCTCTGCTCTTTCCTTTATCGCTTGATGGATTTGCAGGACTTTCTCAATTGCATGTATGGCTTCACTCCTCCTGGGTTATCTGGCTTCTTCCAAGGTGGTGGCCTTAAGGCATCTCATCTTTCTCTCCATTGCCTTTCTTTTCCTGCTTCTTTTCCTTTCCTGCGTTTCCCTGACTTTCCCTTCCTTGTCGCCTTACATCTCCTGCTCTCTGACCTTGCCTTCACTTACCTCGGGTGATCTCTCTTGTTTTTCTCTGTTCATTTCCCACTTGTTTAACTCACACCTTGTCACTCCTCTGTACTTAATTGCTTGATGGATTTGCAGGACATTCTCAATTGCAGAGAAGAGTTCACTCCTCCCGGCTTTTCTTGCTTCTTCCCTCGTGGTGGTCTTCAGGATTCACATCTGATGGCTGGGTAGATCCATGCCCGGTAGCTACCCTTTCCTCCGCCCCGGCATGACTGGAAGCGCTTTTTGATTTTACAGAGAGATGTTTCTTATGGCTAGCAGCCCCGGACTACTCCAGGGGAGGTAGCACACAAGTCCCATCACTCGTAGAGGTTGCAGCATGCCCAGTAGCTACCCTTTCCTCCTCCCAGGCATGGATGCCCAGCCGTGTGCCTTCTTCTTGGTCCGTTTTCATGCTTTTCTCTCCATTGCCTTTCTTTTCATGCTCCTTTTCCTTCCCTGCTTCTTCCCACAGGGTAGTCTTTAGGATTCTCATCCTTCTCTCCATTGCCTTACGTTGCATGCTCTTTTTCCTTTCCTGCATTTCCTTGACTTGTCACCTTACATCTCCCCATCACTATCCTTGCCATCACTTACCTTGTGCGATCTCTTTCATTTTCAGTTTCATTTCGCCCTTCTTTAACTCAAGCCTCATCTCTCCTCTTTCCTCCACTGCTTTAAGGAGTAGCGGGACTTTCTCAGTTGCAGAGATAGGTTCACTCCTCCTGGGTGCTATTGCTCCTTCCAGCGTGGTAGTCTTAAGGCTTTTCATCTTTCTCTCCATTGCCGTCTTTCTTTTCATGCACCTTTTCCTTTCCTATCTTGCCCTGATTTTCCCTGCCTTATCACCTTGCTTCTCTAATTTACTCACCTTGCCTTCACTTACCTCTTGTGATCTCTCCTCGTTATCACTTTGCATTTCCAACATGTTTAACTCAAGCCTCGTCTCTGCTCTTTCCTTTATCGCTTGATGGATTTGCAGGACTTTCTCAATTGCATGTATGGCTTCACTCCTCCTGGGTTATCTGGCTTCTTCCAAGGTGGTGGCCTTAAGGCATCTCATCTTTCTCTCCATTGCCTTTCTTTTCCTGCTTCTTTTCCTTTCCTGCGTTTCCCTGACTTTCCCTTCCTTGTCGCCTTACATCTCCTGCTCTCTGACCTTGCCTTCACTTACCTCGGGTGATCTCTCTTGTTTTTCTCTGTTCATTTCCCACTTGTTTAACTCACACCTTGTCACTCCCCTGTACTTAATTGCTTGATGGATTTGCAGGACATTCTCAATTGCAGAGAAGAGTTCACTCCTCCCGGCTTTTCTTGCTTCTTCCCTCGTGGGGGTCTTCAGGATTCACATCTGATGGCTGGGTAGATCCATGCCCGGTAGCTACCCTTTCCTCCGCCCCGGCATGACTGGAAGCGCTTTTTGATTTTACAGAGAGATGTTTCTTATGGCTAGCAGCCCCGGACTATTCCAGGGGAGGTAGCACACAAGTCCCATCACTCGTAGAGGTTGCAGCATGCCCAGTAGCTACCCTTTCCTCCTCCCAGGCATGGATGCCCAGCCGTGTGCCTTCTTCTTGGTCCGTTTTCATGCTTTTCTCTCCATTGCCTTTCTTTTCATGCTCCTTTTCCTTCCCTGCTTCTTCCCACAGGGTAGTCTTTAGTATTCTCATCCTTCTCTCTATTGCCTTACATTGCATGCTCTTTTTCCTTTCCTGCATTTCCTTGACTTGTCACCTTACATCTCCCCATCACTATCCTTGCCATCACTTACCTTGTGCGATCTCTTTCATTTTCAGTTTCATTTCGCCCTTCTTTAACATAAGCCTCATCTCTCCTCTTTCCTTCTCTGCTTTAAGGAGTAGCGGGACTTTCTCAGTTGCAGAGATAGGTTCACTCCTCCTGGGTGCTATTGCTCCTTCCAGCGTGGTAGTCTTAAGGCTTTTCATCTTTCTCTCCATTGCCATCTTTCGTTTCATGCACCTTTTCCTTCCCTGATTCATTAATCACAGTGGTCATTAGGCTTCTCATCTTTCTCTCCATTGCCTTTCGTTTCATGCTCTTTTTCCTTTCCTGCATTTCCCTGACTTGTCGCCTTACATCTCCCCATCACTACCCTTGCCATCACTTACCTTGTGCGATCTCTTTCGTTTTCAGTTTCATTTCCCACTTGTTTAACTCAAGCCTCATCTCTCCTCTTTCCTTCTCTGCTTTAAGGAGTTGCAAGACTTTCTCAGTTGCAGAGATAGGTTCACTCCTCCTGGGTGCTATTGCTCCTTCCAGCGTGGTAGTCTTAAGGCTTTTCATCTTTCTCTCCATTGCCATCTTTCTTTATATGCACCTTTTCCTTCCCTGATTTATTAATCACAGTGGTCTTTAGGCTTGTCATCTTTCTCACCATTGCCTTTCGTTTCATGCTCTTTATCCTTTTCTGCATTTCCCTGACTTGTCGCCTTACATCTCCCCATCACTATCGTTGTCTTCACTTACCTTCGTCGATCTCTTTCGTTTTCAGTTTCATTTCCCACTTGTTTAACTCAAGCCTCATCTCTCCTCTTTCCTCCTCTGCTTTAAGGAGTTGCGGGACTGTCTCAGTTGCAGAGATAGGTTCACTCCTCCTGGATGCTATTGCTCCTTCCAGCGTGGTAGTCTTAAGGCTTTTCATCTTTCTCTCCATTGCCATCTTTCTTTATATGCACCTTTTCCTTCCCTGATTCATTAATCACAGTGGTCTTAAGGCTTCTCATCTTTCTCTCTAATGCCTTTCTTTTCATGCTCCTTTTCCTTCCCTGCTTCTTCCCACAGGGTAGTCTTTAGGATTCTCATCCTTCTCTCCATTGCCTTTCGTTGCATTCTCTTTTTCCTTTCCTGCCTTTCCCTGCCTTGTCGCCTTACATCTCCACATCACTATCCTTGCCATCACTTACCTTGTGCGATCTCTTTCATTTTCAGTTTCATTTCGCCCTTCTTTAACTCAAGCCTCATCTCTCCTCTTTCCTCCACTGCTTTAAGGAGTTGCGGGACTTTCTCAGTTGCAGAGATAGGTTCACTCCTCCTGGGTGCTATTGCTCCTTGCAGCGTGGTAGTCTTAAGGCTTTTCATCTTTCTCTCCATTGCCATCTTTCTTTTCATGCACCTTTTCCTTCCCTGATTCATTAATCACAGTGGTCTTTAGGCTTCTAATCTTTCACTCCATTGCCTTTCTTTTCATGCTCCTTTTCCTTCCCTGCTTCTTCCCACAGGGTAGTCTTTAGGATTCTCATCCTTCTCTCCATTGCCTTTCGTTGCATTCTCTTTTTCCTTTCCTGCATTTCCTTGACTTGTCACCTTACGTCTCCCCGTTACTATCCTTGCCATCACTTACCTTGTGCGATCTCTTTCGTTTTCAGTTTCATTTCGCCCTTCTTTAACTCAAGCCTCATCTCTCCTCTTTCCTCCACTGCATTAAGGAGTTGCGGGACTTTCTCAGTTGCAGAGATAGGTTCACTCCTCCTGGGTGCTATTGCTCCTTCTAGCGTGGTAGTCATAAGGCTTTTCATCTTTCTCTCCATTGCCATCTTTCTTTTCATGCAACTTTTCCTTTCCTATCTTGCCGTGACTTTCCCTGCCTTATCACCTTGCTTCTCTAATTAACTCACCTTGCCTTCACTTACCTCTTGTGATCTCTCCTCATTATCACTTTGCATTTCCAACATGTTTAACTCAAGCCTCGTCTCATCTCTTTCCTTAATCGCTTGATGGATTTGCAGGACTTTCTCAATTGCATGTATGGCTTCACTCCTCCTTGGTTATCTGGCTTCTTCCAAGGTGGTGGCCTTAAGGCATCTCATCTTTCTCTCCATTGCCTTTCTTTTCCTGCTTCTTTTCCTTTCCTGCGTTTCCCTGACTTTCCCTTCCTTGTCGCCTTACATCTCCTGCTCTCTGACCTTGCCTTCACTTACCTCGGGTGATCTCTCTTGTTTTTCTCTGTTCATTTCCCACTTGTTTAACTCACACCTTGTCACTCCTCTGTACTTAACTGCTCGATGGATTTGCAGGACATTCTCAATTGCAGAGAAGAGTTCACTCCTCCTGGCTTTTCTTGCTTCTTCCTTCGTGGGTGTCTTCAGGATTCACATCTGATGGCTGGGTAGATACATGCCCAGTAGCTACCCTTTCCTCCGCCCCGGCATGACTGGAAGCGCTTTTTGATTTTACAGAGAGATGTTTCTTATGGCTAGCAGCCCCAGACTATTCCTGGGGAGGTAGCACACAAGTCCCATCACTCGTAGAGGTCTCAGCATGCCCAGTAGCTACCCTTTCCTCCTCCCAGGCATGGATGCCCAGCCGTGTGCCTTCTTCTTGGTCCGTTTTCATGCTTTTCTCTCCATTGCCTTTCTTTTCATGCTCCTTTTCCTTCCCTGCTTCTTCCCACTGGGTAGTCTTTAGGATTCTCATCCTTCTCTCCATTGCCTTACGTTGCATGCTCTTTTTCCTTTCCTGCATTTCCCTGACTTGTCACCTTACATCTCCCCATCACTACCCTTACCATCACTTACCTTGTGCGATCTCTTTCGCTTTCAGTTTCATTTCCCACTTGTTTAACTCAAGCCTCATCTCTCCTCTTTCCTCCTCTGCTTTAAGGAGTTGCGGGACTTTCTCAGTTGCAGAGATAGGTTCACTCCTCCTGGGTGCTATTGCTCCTTCCAGCGTGGTAGTCTTAAGGCTTTTCATCTTTCTCTCCATTGCCATCTTTCTTTTCATGCACCTTTTCCTTCCCTGATTCATTAATCACAGTGGTCTTAAGGCTTTTCATCTTTCTCTCCATTGCCATCTTTCTTTTCATGCACCTTTTCCTTTCCTATCTTGCCGTGACTTTCCCTGCCTTATCACCTTGCTTCTCTAATTTACTCACCTTGCCTTCACTTACCTCTTGTGATCTCTCCTCGTTATCACTTTGCATTTCCAACATGTTTAACTCAAGCCTCGTCTCTGCTCTTTCCTTTATCGCTTGATGGATTTGCAGGACTTTCGCAATTGCATGTATGGCTTCACTCCTCCTGGGTTATCTGGCTTCTTCCAAGGTGGTGGCCTTAAGGCATCTCATCTTTCTCTCCATTGCCTTTCTTTTCCTGCTTCTTTTCCTTTCCTGCGTTTCCCTGACTTTCCCTTCCTTGTCGCCTTACATCTCCTGCTCTCTGACCTTGCCTTCACTTACCTCGGGTGATCTCTCTTGTTTTTCTCTGTTCATTTCCCACTTGTTTAACTCACACCTTGTCACTCCTCTGTACTTAATTGCTTGATGGATTTGCAGGACATTCTCAATTGCAGAGAAGAGTTCACTCCTCCTGGCTTTTCTTGCTTCTTCCCTCGTGGGGGTCTTCTGGATTCACATCTGATGGCTGGGTAGATCCATGCCCGGTAGCTACCCTTTCCTCCGCCCCGGCATGACTGGAAGCGCTTTTTGATTTTACAGAAAGATGTTTCTTATGGCTAGCAGCCCCGGACTACTCCAGGGGAGGTAGCACACAAGTCCCATCACTCGTAGAGGTTGCAGCATGCCCAGTAGCTACCCTTTCCTCCTCCCAGGCATGGATGCCCAGCCGTGTGCCTTCTTCTTGGTCCGTTTCCATGCTTTTCTCTCCATTGCCTTTCTTTTCATGCTCCTTTTCAGATCCCTTTGGATGTTCTGAAACGTCCAAGCAGGACTTTAAGGTTCTTCACAGCAAGATCTTTCGCCTTATGCCCAGGTGCTATGGCATCCTTGTTCCAACCTGTACCTCAGCATTTCATACGTCATTCAAGCCTTTTGTAATGATTTCCAAAATCATTATCAGCTGCTTGTGAGTACTATTTGGCTGCACTTTGCAATGCTGTGCCAAACTCTTTTATCGGACTTTTCTTTCTGTGTTGCTTTCCTATGCATTTCAACGTTTTTCTTTCTTTCTTCTCATGTGTTTTCTATCATGCCTTGTTTTGCTTCAAATTATTCCTTTTCATTGCTCTTGTTCCCTTTGTGGATTTTTTTTCTCTATTGCTTCTCTTGCTTGCTTTTGCATTGTTTGTTTTTTTTCGTTGTTTGTTATTCTTTATTCTCTTCCTTTCTTTGTATGCTTTTCATTTTTTCTAGATGTATTCCCTTTCTGTTCTTTGTAAAGAGGTTTTCTTTGTTTTCCATGGCTTTTCTCAATCACAATTTTTATGCTCTTTTTCCTTCCCTCTTTTTCTGTTGCTTGTTTTTTTACCCATCCCTTTCCCCTCATTTTTCCTTTACTAATATCATGGGTTTGCAATTTTGTAATCTTGCTATCAGTATTCTACATTATAACATCATGTAAAGCATGAATAATTTTAACGAATGTGCTGCTCACAGCAACTTACCTCGTGTGATCTCTCTTGTTTTTTCCTTTTCCTTTTTGTCTTCTTTAAGTGTTGCCTCATCTCTCTGTTTTTCTCCATTGCTCCGTGGATTTGTAGGTCTTTGTCAGATGCAGAGGTCGTTTCATACCTGTTGGATTACATTTTAGCATTGAGGTCTTTTGTCTTTTCTATGTGTTCTTTTTTTTGTTTTTTTTTTTTTTTTTTTCCTTTGCTATTGTATAGTTTGCTTTTGTAATATTTCTTTTTGTTTATTTTTCCTTTCCTTTTTTTTTTCTTTTTTACTTTCTTATACTTTCATCACTTTTTTTTTAATTGCTGTGATACTTATTATTTGTATTGCTTTTTTCTTTTTTCCTTTTTTTTTTGTTTTCTTTTTAATTTGTTTTTGTTTGGTTTAGTTTTTTTTTTTTTGTTTTTTTTTTTACTTCATTTGTGTGGTTCTTTGGCATGATTTTGTATTCTGTTTTTGTGTTTTTTTACCCATTTCTGTTTTTTTTTCAATATTTTTTCCCCTTTTTTTGCGTCCTTTTTTTGTTTGTTTCTTTTTAATATTTCTTTACTTTTTTATTTCTTATTCATAAACTAAATCTAATTTTTCCCCTTTTGATCCCAATACATAGCATTTTTAGTGTTACACGTACGTTTTATCCTTCTTCCTAAATATGAATAATGAATAAATGAATGAATAAATAATGAATATTAGCAATTAGTTCTTGAAATACTCATCTATCACTTAAGTATAACACTATATTTCAAGCCTTAACCATAATCTAGAATTATGGTTAACTCTAACGTAAAAAATACAACCCTCAACCATTTTCTCTACCCTAAATGTTAACTTTTATGTGTGAAAACATTTTTGTAACCCTTTTCCTGAACTCAGTACTTTAATATTTTATGCACTGAAATATTTTTAAGCCCTACCCCAAGTTCTTAGATTTAAATCCAGAAATGGAGATCCTTGTGTACTAACAAGAATTATACTTTTTAGTCCTGTTCCCTAGCCCAGTATTGGAACCCTTAACCATAGCTCAGAATGGTAACTTTTAACCATAACCCTTTCTGGTAACTCGTTACCTTAACTCATATGGGTAATACTTTAATCTGAAGAGGTAGCCTTTATGCCATAAATTTTAACTCAAATAAGAAACACTCAACCCCATCCTAGAAGAATAGCCCTTATCACCTAACCCTAACCTGAAAAGCTGACCATAAACCCTCACATATAAGAGTAACCTTTTACTCTAACCAAAAAGACTACCACTTATTGCTGGAGTCTAACACTAGAGGGTAAACATTAACCCCAAATTTTAACACTTTTTACTTTTAAGTCTGGCCCAAAATACTAACTTGTACTCTTTGCCCTCACCCAATTGTTTAACCCTTATCTGTAACCCGTCTGGTTAACCCTTAATCATATCCCAAATTGTTTACTCTTAATCCAAATGGCTAAACCCTATCCCTAACAAAATAAAGTAACTCTTAACACTAACCCAGAAATTGTAACCAAAATGAGTAACACCTAACCATAAACCAAAAGGATAACCTTTAACCCTTACAGAAAATGTTAACTCTTCACCCTTACTCAAATGGTTTGCTGTTAACTGTCAACCTGAAACAATAACCTTTTAGCATAATCCAAAAGGGTAACCCTAAACAGTAGTACAGAAGGATAATTCTCAAACCTAATGCAAAAGGATAAATCTTAACACCAAATGGTTAACCTTGGACCCTTTCCCTAACCCAAATGAGTAACCTTTAACCCTAATCTCAGTGGATAAAGCTTAACCATTAAAACTAAACCAAGAAAGGAAACTTAACCCAAAAGGGTTATTGTTAACACTAACACAAATGGTTAACCCTAAACCCTAACTTAGAAGGGGAACCTTTAACCTCAACCTACAGTGGTAACTCTTAACCCTCACACAGAATGATAACCCTCAACCCTTAACCTCAACATAACTAAAAGCGTTATTCTTAATCCTTAAACCTTAACCCAGATGGGTGAGCCTTAACTCTCAACCAAAACAACCCTTGATCCTACCTAAATCCTAAACAAAAATGATAACCCTTGACACTAACCCAAAAGGGAAACCTGTAAATCTACTCTGAATGGGTAAATACTAACACTTAACACAAATGAGAAACGTTTAACTCTAACCCAGATGAGTACCCTATTACCCTTAGCCCTAATAAAAATGGGTAACTCTTAACCCTAACACAAAAATGTAACTCCTAACACTAACCCAGAAGTGGCAATCCATAACCCTTATACGAAAATATTAGCCTTTGATCCTCAATCCAAATGGCTAATCCTTATAATCATTAGCAATAACCCAAAACAGGAGCCATTAATGATAACCCAACAAGGTAATCCTGGACACTGACTCAAATAGTTAGACATTAACCCTTAACAATAACCCAAAAGGATGTACCATAAATGTAAACCAAAAGGGTAACTGTTAACCCTTCAACACTAACTCAAAATGATAACCCTTAACCCAAACCCAAATCAGTAATCCTTAACCCTTAACACTCAGTTTAAAAGAGTTATCCTTAACTTTTAACCCTAACTAAAAGGCGTACTGCTTAACCATACCTAAATTATTAACTCATAACGCTTAACCTTATCTCAAAATAGAAATCCTCAACCCTTAACCCTAAAAACAAGCAGTACCCCTTAGGACTAATCCAAAACGATTAACTCTTGACCTATACACAAATGGGTAACCCTTGACCCTTTACCCTAAACCTAGTTGGTAACCCATAATCCTAAACTAAAAGGATAGAGCTTAATATTTAAATCTTAACAAAAAATTAACCTTTACCAAGAAAGAATAACCCTTAACCCTAACTGAAATGGTTAGGGTCAACCCATAAATCTTAAGTAACTGGGAAACACTTAATCCTATCCTAAAAGAATAACCCTGATCACTTAACCCCAACCTAGAAAGCTAGCCCTTAATCCTACCACACAGAGGTAATTCTTAAATATTACCCTGAATGGTATCCCTTAACCCTTTACAATAACCCACATGGTCACACAAAAATATAACTCTTTACCCCAACACAACAGGGTAACCTTTAACTCTTAAAACTAAACTAAATTATGAACCCTTAAATTTCAAGCCAAATGAGTAACACTTCACCATAACGCAAAAGTGTAGCCCTTAATCCAAACAGAAATGGGTAACCCTTGATCACTAATCCTAACCCAAAAATTTAATCCTGAACCCTTATTCAAAAGGATAACCTTCAACTACAGCTGAGAAAGATAACCCTTAACCCTACCTTCAAATGCCACAAGGTCACAGTTTACCCTAACCCAAAATGGTAACCCTTAACCCTCAACCCAGTTGAGTAACCCTTAACCTTCAACCATAACTCAGAAGAGTAACCTCTAACACTTAACCCAAACCCAAAACAGGTAACCCTTAATCATAACACAAAACACTAACGCTAAAGCCTCAACATAAATGGGTAACCTTCAACAACTACCCCTAACCCAAAATGGTAATTCTTAATCCTAACCCCAAATGGGAACTCGCAGCCCTTAACCTGAACATGAAATGATAATCTGTAACCCTAACCCAAACGAGTAAACTTTAACCCTAACCCAAACCTGAACTGTAACCCCAAATCCTAACACAAAGTGACAACCCTTAACCTTAAAGCCCAAATGGATAGCCCTTAATCCTTAAACATAAACAAAAAATGTAACCCTTAACCCTCTCTCAAAAGGGCAAGCTTTGACCCTTAACAGTAACTCAGAAGTGTAACCCTTAAATCTAAGCCAAAGTGGTAGCACTTAGCCATAAACTCTCACCCAAAAGAATAACTGTTAAATCTAACCAAAAATGGTAACTTTCAATTCTTGATGCAAACACTAAATGTTAAGTCTTAACCCTAATCCAAATGGTTAAGCCTTAACCCTAAACAAAAACCCAAGCAAAAATGGGTAATCTTTAACTTCACTAAAGGGCAACCCTTAAATATAACAGTAAGTATTAAAAAATATTAAAAAAAACTTAATATAAACCAAAATTTTAATGCTGAAAGCTAAATCTAAAAGGATGATCCTTAGCCCTCTTCCAGAAACGTAACAATAAACCTGAATTCAAATGGGTAACAGTTTACACTTAACACTAACCTTACCCAAAATAGTAACCCTTTACCCTTAACCCTAACCTTAACCATCAGACCTTATCCCTTAATGCTAACCCAAAGGGGTAACCCTTAACTTTAATTAGAAGGATAACCCACAATCACCAACTCTAAAAGGTAGGCATTAGCCCTTACCACTCTCTCATAATGGTAACCTGTAACCCTAAAGCAAATAAGTAAACTTCAGCTGAAGTACAAAGTATTTACCTTTAATCCTCAAACCAAATGGATAAAACTTAATCCTTAACCCAAGCCCAAAACAGTAACCTGTAACCATAAAACTTAGAAACAGAAAAAAGAGAAGGGAAGGGGAGAGGACACTTAAACAGAACAGAGAACAGTAATCCTTAACCCTCAACAGTAACCCAAATGAGTAATCCGTAATGGGAACCATAAATGGTAACTCTCAACCCTTTACCAAAAGGGTGACACAAAAGGTAATTGTTAATCTTTACTGAACCGGATAACCCTCAACACTAGCCCAAAAATATAACCCTTAAGCTCTACCTCAAAACATAGTGGGAACCATTAAAACACCAGTGGGTAACACATAACCCACAACCCTAACAGAAAGTGTAAACCTTTACCTTTGTGTTAACTCAAAATGATAACCCCTAATCCTAACACAAAAATGTAACCCTTATCACGCCACCAAAATGGAGGATAACCTTTAGCCTTAACTCAAAATTGTAACCCTCAACCTTGAACCAAAACACTAAATGATGACCCTTAATATTAATTCAATGAGAAAGATGGTTTTCTCAAATCTGCTTATTTTTCTTTGCTCAGAGCTCACTTCATGAGGCCTTTTTGGTGATGAGACTCTAACAGCTTCCTGTCTTTCTACCATCCCCCACAGTGACCAGATGAGTTCTTGGGAGCAGCAGATGCACTACAAACAACACTGGACCCATGGTGGTGACTGTCTCTCATGCTTTCTACAAAGACTTCAATTAAAGAGCCTTCCCTCCCTCTGATAATTGGAGCAAGACATTTTTCTAAACAGTGTAGTCGAGCAGTTTACCCAACAGTGAGAATGTTGCCCTTCCAGATATAGTTGATGTGTGCACCTTCTGGAGCTGCAAGGAGTGATCATTTTGAGAACTTAGATGTGAGCACCTCTCCAGAAAGATCACTCTACATATTGAAACTTAAGCGTGAAATTTAAACCTTTTTCTATGTGAGCCTCTTGGTGTTGAAAGGAGTGATATTTTTTGACTTAAAAGTGTGTATCTCTCCAAGATCACTCTGCATACTAAAACTTGCATTGCTTGAACTTCTTCCTGTGTACCTCTTTTTAGGAGGTGAGGAGTTACTTGAGCTTTGAATTTGTGTGCTCCTCTCCATGAAGATCTTTAGAGATGAGTGACAAAATTGTCACTATGAGATGTGGTGTTAATTGACCATTTAGAAAAACATAATGAACGGCTCTCATTATCAGGAGTGGACTTAGCATGACAGAACAGGAATAACTTGCAGAATGTTTCGGACCATATTAATATCCTACAAAATGAGGCCCTGAGCAGGAAAAGGAGAATTAATTCACTTCTGCAGTACTCAAGGCTGCTTTAAAAGCTGCCCTGGAGTTCCAAGATAAAAAGCATACAGCAGAAGCCCAAGCTGTACAAGCATTACAGGAACCAGTTAAAGTAACACAGGAGTTGGTTAAGACTGCAGAAACAGGCAGAGAAACTCAAAGATGATTAGCAAATGAAAAATACAGTGTAGCTCTCTAACTAGAAGCTCTGAAGGAACAGTTAAGATGTAGGGATAATAGCAATGTTGTTGTACATGGTTTGCCTCATGAAAAAATCTATCCTCTAGAAGAACCAAAAGTAATAGAGGCAAGGCTAGACAATTGGAGGCCTTACCAACCTAGCTATGTCCTTTGATAAAAACTGAATATACGTTTGATAACAGTGAGGATCTAGACCCTCAAATGAATGTTCAAGAAATTCCATTCTCGGCCACTGAAATAGCAAAACTGAAAAGAGATTTTGGCTGCTCTCCAAAGGAATCAGAGACAGATTGTGTATGGAGAGGTAGTCTCACTGATGAAGACCAAATACTATTAACTGAAATGAAGGATGAGAGAAGGGCCCCATAGTAAGGGAGAGAAAGAAACTGTCACAGAAACGGAGTGAAAAGATTAGTTTATGTAAAGGTTGTTAGAAGAATGGGGAGTGCAGACACTGGGTCTGGAATAGCAAGGGGGATGAAGACCATAGAGGTAAGGGTGGAACAGCAGAGAACAGTGTGGTGGTGATTAGATGTTCACAGGGCAAGCTCAAACCTGCTTGGGGGGGTGCCATCCTGCAAGGCCAAAAGTTTACAGTGAGGAAGACTATGAGCCTTTGCAGGGAAGATGATGAGCCTTCTTCCCATGATCACCCCTACAACTCACTGTGCAGGTGCAAGGGGGGAGGGACTGCATGCTAATGGGGTCTTGGGAATGTAATGAATATGTATCTGAATTCCTGTGAACTTTGATTATGTATTAGTTCAGCCTATATCTGTAATACGCTTTCTCCTAACAGTGTGCAAGTGAGTTGAAGCTATCCCCCTTGCACCAGGGTGTATGCGCATCACTCATTAAACATACCCTCTTTATAACTAGTTTGTGGTTATGGAGTTTGATTTCTGCATGTCAGAAAAGGAAGCTGAAGGACATTGATGACCAGGAGTATTTTTAACTGCTGGCAACAGTCATGCCCCCTGGTACTTAACAGAGAGGGCTGCCTATTGGGCAGATGGTCTTAACCCTCTAGAAAGGGGAGGCCCTCTTGCCATTACTGGAACAGCTGATCAATTAGTAGGAAGCATTCAAGAAGCTGCTTTTTTCCAAATGGTGTGTGATATGGCTGCAGCTACAACATGAATCACCCATGATGACGCCTGTTGATCGCAAGAGGAGGACTTAGGGGGCTTCCAGAATTGTTAAAACCTATATGTATACAACTACAGGGAAAAATATGAGCTGTGCCTCAGGGAGAGAGAACTGACTGCGGCAGCATTAGAAGGAACCCCTAATCATCTGCAGTCAGGATACAAGGTGTGGACATGGGGGGAGGTTGCTCTAAAGTTAATAAACTAAGTCTGAAGGTATGGCCCTGTGCGACAAAGGGAGTAAGGCACACAGTGGCTAATCCAGCCCCTCCCTATCCAATCCTGAGCACAATGGATCTAAAAGGGTCTCGTTTCCAGTGAAATCAAGTGGGTGAAATATAGATCATAAACGTAATTGTCTCTGGACACTGGGCTGGCAGAAGAGTTGGATGGATTATCCACAGGCAGGTTAGAGAAATCAGTTAGCTGGTGGCCAGAACAAAATTTCATGAAGCTTGAGAAAAACAGTCTTGGGCCCCAGTTCCCCTCGCAAGGAACCTGAATGGCTCCAGAAAAACTGATGCCTTCACCCCTCTCAAGTGAGGGGGAGGGGTGAGGTGGAATGGTGAGATGGGTTGCTGAAGGGTGGATGCATTATAAAGCTCTCAGCACGAGGAAAAAGTCCTTGATTTAATGCCTTCTGTCCCAAGACACCATCACTTTTACCCATTACCCCTGTGAGTCATGTGCGAGTTGCTGATAAGCTAGGGAAACCCTCTTATCTCCCTGGCCAGCCTGCATTGGTTGACTCGGCTAATGTGGAGCCACTACCCCTAACCTTAATGGAATTCTTTAATAAATATGCTTAGAAGGCTAAGGATACCCAGGAAAAGTAATATTAAATCAACAATTTTGAAGCTGTTCCCTCTTTTTTCCTAAAAAGGGCAAGTTGGTGTCTTATTTTATTTTACAGAAGACCCCCATGGGACCCTTGACTGAACACAGAAAGGCCAGCAGCTGACTTAAAACATTTGTGTTTTGTGATAGAAATATTGAAGATTTGACCATGCTAGAATATGGAATGTACCTCTTGATTACATTATGCATTTTGGTTGCAGTAGTATTATGTTTTAGGTTGTTGTGTAGGTGGATGGTGATGTCAATCTTTAGATCTCTCAGACTTCACACTTGGGTTCATAGTTTTCACAGGTCATCCCAGCTCACAGTCACTCCCTGCAGAGTTGTACCATTCCTTTGGATCCCTTCTTTCACCCTTTTCTATCAATCTGATCATGATTTGCATGTAACTCCTCCGTGGTTTCCAACTTCTTAACAAATTGGGAAATGAACCAAGGGACCCACATAATATCTGTTAGATGTGGTCATCAAAGAAACCAATCATAAAGCCCTTAGAAACATGATGTTACTGATGTTTTTCAGTGTCAGAGCATTGTTGATTGCAACACCAGTTCAGGAGTTCCATCCAAAACATGTTTGTTGGAAGGTGTCTAAGTTTTGATACGTGATGCATATGTTTCTGAGATTACTTCTCTTATGGTTTATATAGTGGGGTACTCTACACACAATATCCTCTGAAAGTTCTGTAGACTATTATATATATCCTGCAGCATTTGAATTGCTTTGGAGATGCTCAAATGGAAAATTCTATTCACACATAACCTTGGAGCAACATGCACTGTTCCAGCGTGGTATAATAATACCTACGCTTTCATTTCCTAAACCTAAAACAAATTGTCAACCCTTAAGCCTAAACCCAAATGGGTAAACCTTAACCCTAACTGAAAAGTAAAACCCTTAAACCAAACCCAAATGGATAACCTTTAGTGTTTGCTTCTAACCTAGCTCCCTCAGCCGCTCCTCATAGGGTGTGTGCTCCAGACCCCTCACCAGCTTTGTTGCCCTTCTCTGGACAGGTTCCAGGGCCTCAACGTCCTTCTTGCAGAGGGGCACAATACTGAACACAGTACTCAAGGTGTGGCCTCACCAGTGCCTCACAGAGGTACAATTAGTTCCCTGCTCCTTGTGGCAACACTGTTTCTGATGCAAGCCAGGATGCCATTGACCTTCTAGGCCACCTGGGCACACTGCTGGCTCATGTTTAGCTGAGCATCAACTGATATACCCAGGTCCCATTTCTCTACACAGTCTTCAAGCCACTCTCTCCCAAGCCTGTAGCATTGCCTGGGGTTGTTGAGGCCAAAGTGCAGGACCTGGCATTTGGTCTTGTTGAACCTCATCCCATTGGCTTCAGCCCAGCTATCCAGCCTGTCCAGATAGATCCCTCTGTAGGACCTCACTACCCCCAGGCAGATTGACACTTCTTGACAACTTGGTGTCATCTGCGAACTTACTGAGGGTGCCTTCAGTGCCCCCATCCAGGTCATCAATAAAGACTGTAGAGGGCAGGCCTGATTGGTTGCTAGGTGGATTTAGCTCCATTCACCACCACTCTGGGCCCAGCCCCCAGTCAGCTCCTTACCCAGCCAAAGGTGTATCTGTCCAAGCCACGGGCTGCCAACTTCTCCAGGAGAATAGTGCGGGAGACAGTGTTGAAGGCTTTGCTGAAGCCAAGGTAGACCACATCAGCAGCCTTTCCTTCATCCACCAGGCGGGTCACTAGATCATAGAAAGAGATCAGGTTGGTTAAACTGGACCTGCCTTTCATGAACCTATGCTGGCTAGTCCTGATCCCCTGGTTGTCCCTCACATGCCATGTAACTCTAACCCAAATAGTTAACCATAACCCTAATCCTAATGGGTAATCCACAACCCTTAACACTAAAATGTCTCTATTAATGCTAACCCCAAAATGATAATTCTTAACCCCTAAACCTAATCCATAATAGTGTCCATTAACACTAACTCAGCGGGGTATTCCTTAACCCTAACCAAAATTGCTAGACCTTAACCCTCTAATCCAAAAAGATATCATATAGAATCACATAGAATCACAAAGTTGGAAAAGACATACAAGATTATCTAGGACAACTGTTCTCCTATCACCATTACTACCCACTAAGGTACTAAATCATATCTCATAGCACCTCATCCAGACACTTGAACACCGCCAGGGACAGTGACTCCACCACCTACCTGGGCAGCCATTCCAGTGCCTGACCACTTTCTGAAAGAAAAAATTTTCCTTATATCTAATCTCTGTTCCTATTTGTTTCCTGGGAGAAGAGGATGACTCCCTCCTCATCACAATCTCCCTTCAGGAAGTTGTAGAGTGCAATGAGGTCTCCTCTGAGCCCCTTCTCCAGGCTAAACAATCCCAGCTCCCTCCACTGCTCCTCATAAGACTTGTGCTCCAGACCCCTCACCAGTTTTGTTGCCTATCTTTGGATACATTCCAGGGTCTCAATGTCTTTCTTGTAGTGAGAGGCCCAAAACTGAACACAGCACTTGGGATGCAGCCTCACCAGAGCTGAGGCATTGAGCGCAGTCTTTTCCTTATCCACAGTGGTCACATTCTCTGCCACATCAAGTAAAGGATGGAAATTCTCCTTGGTTCTTCTCCTAATATATTTGTAAAATGATTTTTTGTTCTCTTTTACTGCAGTGGCCAATCTGAGTTCAAGTTGGACGCGTGCCTTTCTAAATTCCTCTCTGAATATCTTAGCGGCTTCTTTATAGTCTCCCCAAGTATCCTGTCCCTTCTTCTAGAGGATGTAGACTCTTTCTCCTGGAGTCTCAACAAAAGTTTCTGGTTCATCCACACTGGTCTTCTTCCCCTCCAGCTTGCCTTACAGCACTCAGGAACAGCCTGCTCTTGTGCCTTTAAGATTTCCATCTTAAGAAGTGTCCAGGTGACCTGGACCCCTTTAGCATTCAGGAGCAACTCCCAAGGGACCCCTGCAACAAATGCCCTGAACAGTCAAAGTCCACCCTCTGGAAGTTCAAGATAGCAGTTTTGCTAGTCACCCTTCTGACATCCACAAGAATAGTGATCTCTATAATTTCATGGTCACCCTGCCCAAGACATTCACAACCTTCACATCTTCCACTAGTCCTTCACAGTTAGGGAAGAGCAGGTCTAACAGGGCACCACCCTTGGTAAGCTCTCGTACCAGATAGCAATCTTCCACACACTCTAGAAACCTCCTAGACTGCTTCCTCTGCACTTTATTATATTTCCACCACACATCAACCATATATTAGGGAAGCTGAAGTCTCCCATGAGAACAAGTGCTGGTCATCATGCAACTTCTGCAAGTTGCTCAGAGAATTCCTCATCCATCTCTTCATCCTGATGAGGTGGTCTATAACAGACCCACACCAAGATGTTACCTTTACAGGCTTTCCCCCCAGTCGTTATCCATTGACACTCAACTTTATCATTCCCAACCCCAAGCTCTTCAATATCAAAACACTAATATTAAGAGCTACACCACCACCCTTCCTTCCTTGTATGTCCTTTCTGAAGAGCTTGTAGCCATCCATCACAGTACTCCACTCATGGGTGTGGTCCCACCATGCTTCAGTAATATCAACCAGGTCATAGCCTGCCAGACAATTGCTGCCAGCTCTTCCTGCCACAAATTTAACCCAAAATTCTGACTTTTCACCATTAACTCTAACCCCAAACGGTAACCCTTAACCAAAACCCAGCAGGAAACCATTGACCCTTTAACACCAACCCAAAATGGTAGCCCATACCCCAGACCCAAGTGTGCAATCCTTAAGCCATAAAAGTAAACATACACGATAACGTTTAAACCTTAACAATAAGGGGTAACCCTTAACCTTAACCACAGCCCCAAACTGTAATTCTTAATCATAACTCAAAATAGTAAACCTTAACCCTAAAGCCTAACAAAACAGAGTAAAACTTAACTCTTACACAAAACAGTAACCCTCAACTCTAACTCGAAAAGGGTAAGCCTTAACCCATATCCCTAATAAAAAAGTTTAACCCTCCACCTTCAGCCAAATAAAGTAACATCTAACCCTAACCCAAAATTGTAACAACATGCAAAAAATATTCCTTAACCCTAACTCAAATGGTTAAACCTAATCCCTTAACCATAACACAAAAGGAAAACCCTCAACACTAAGCCCACAAGTGCCCTGCCTCATTAGTCAGGGGACCAGGCCAGACCAGCTGTAAATGGTTAGCACTTTTTCCATCACAGACACACATCTAGATATAAATCCATGACAAAATGGATATTCATTAACCCCAAATCGTAATACTTAACCCTTAAACTGAATGGGCAATCCTTAACCCCAACACAAAAGGGTAACCCTTAGTCCTAACCCAAACGGATAGCCCTTAACCTTTCACTCTAACCCAACAGGGAATCCCTCAACCCTAAAGAAAAAAAGGGATACCCTTAACCCTTAATCCTAACATAAAAGGGCAGCCCTTAACCATAAACCAAAATAGGAATCCTTAACTCTAATTCAAAATGGGAACCGTTAATGCTTGTCCTTACCACAGAAGGGAAGCCCTTCAACCTAACCTAATATGGTAACTCTTCCCTTAAACACTAGCCTCCAACAGTAACCTTTAGACTAATCCGACTTTAACACAAACACGAATTGGTAACACTTTACCGTTGAACCTGAAGTGTCCTCAATGAACAGTAACACTGAACGGTCACGTGACCCGTGATCCAGAGTGGGATGAGGCTGAACTTGTGTGCTGCTGGCGCTGCTCCCAGACACAGGGCATGGCAAGTGGCTGCGGCAGCACAGCTCACAAATGGGGTGACTGCAAGCAGCTGTTAACTGCCGTTGGGGCGTGCCTGTCAACATCGTAGAAGTGTTCTGTAACAGAAACAGGTTCCAGAATCCTAGGTGATGTCATCTGTGCTGCGACATCCCCTGACTGGCCTGGAGCTGCAGTCTCCAAGCTTTTTTGTTCTATATCAGCAAAAGCCAGCTGTCCTGCACTTGGTCCCTGCAGGCAGCAGCCCTTTGACTGTAGGATGCTGTACTGGCCGTGTGAGCTCTGTTGCAGCAGTCAGAAAACATTATTTACAGATTTCATAGCACCCTTCTACCAGTATTGTTTAAAACCTATAACACTGATGACAAATTAAATTGGGAAGGATCTTTGGGATCAAAAGATGCTCACAGGCATGGGATGCTTTTAGAAAAGGGTTTACTGAAGTGAGGTGGCAAAAGCCTCAGTGGCACACAGAGTAAGGGCAATAACCCTGGATCCTAAAACCATATGTAATAAGCTTCATAAATAGAAGGATATTTCTAAAGTGAAAAACGTTAGGGAGATGGAAGGAATGGGCTGACTTGTCTGCAAAGTAGAAAAATCACAGTGAATAAAAGGAAACGTTTGGGAACAACTGGGGTTAAAGGGCTCATTGTCAGCAAAGGACTTAGGGTTTAAAAAAAAAAAGCAAATTAAAGGCTGACAGTTCTTGTAGAAAGAGCCCATCTAGAACAAGCCATGCAATAACCCCTTCTCAGTACTACCAGGTGTGTGGCAGCCCAAGGGTCTTGTGGCTCTGGACAGAGACCATATCTGCAGCTCTTCCCCTATGGAGAGCCATTCCAACAGCTCTCTCAAGCCCCACATACCCTCCAGACAGGGCCTCACCATCCAAGAAACCTCACATAGAGGGATGAGGGAGTGTCTCAGAGTTAACTCTAGATCTATAGGTGTCCGTGACAAGGGGACAGCAGGCCCACAGGCCCACTGGTGTGAAAAAGGTGGGAGCGGGAGGGCCGGGGGGAACAGAGAGAAAAAGGAATCATAGTAAATAAGGGAAACAGTATAACACCAACAGTCTGTGGAGGAAAGTTGATTTACTAATTGTAAAAGTGGAAATAAAAGCTAATTGGGATTGAAGCTAATAAACCAAGTAAATGAGAGAGAGTGTCCAAAACTGAACATCATACTCTAAAGCTGAAGACAAGATGGTTAGGGAGCACGCACTGCCAAAATGATTAGTCAAAGTGAGAACTGTCTTGTGACTTCTGAACAGTTTTGTCTTTCCCTCTGCATGGAAAATGGAAACAAAAAGTCTTCTGGGGTATGTAGGTCTTCTTCTTTTCTGAGAACCAGGTACTGGAAAAATTAGCAGTCCACAGAATTGGAGCATTAACTTTTTAACTCCCAGTGCTCTACATGATGTTATGATGTAGAATACAGATAACAAAAAATCATAAAACCATGACAACAAAAACATCTGGAAGGAAGAAAAGGTAGAAGTGAAACATAGGAAGTCGATCTGAAAGACAACACACACAGTAAAAGAGAATATCAAAGGCTATCTTTTTTAAGCAAACCCTTTACTATGATGATTTTTTTCTTTGTTATTGATTTTATTTTGTTTTGTTTTATGCTGAGATTGAAAGAATAGAATGGTTTCAGTAAAGAAATATGTATGGGACAAATTATTGTGATAACAGAAAAATAAGTGGATGAAAGACATGTGATGACACATCATCCGATGTCACACATACAAATAGAGAGCAATGGTACATTGTCTGATCTAGTGATTTAACAATTAAAATACATATTTTGTGGCAGTGTTTGTCTTTGGCACACTGTGACTTGCCCCAGTCATCAGGCACTTATACTAAGGAACACCAAAGTGCAATTCACCATGGTGTTGTAGCCATCAGTGTCTGAGCAGCCTTCTGTAGCTTTTCTTTCTGTTGATAAATAATCATAGGTACCTCAAGAGAATGACTCCATTGACTCATTCTGAAGTCTACTTAAGGATAAGATGAAGTCCTAAAACTTCCTATTTCAACTGACAATAGCAGTAGCTTAAAATTTCTAACTTTAATATATAATCTTCTAAGTCCTTAAAGTGCCTTTAAAATTACATGGAGCACACTTTTAACTTTTTGCACAATAGCTTTTCTATGCTTTAAGTGAACAGAACTGTGTCTATTTGATAATGTACTTTGGTGCATACTATAAATGCTTGATTTTAATACTATAAATTCTTGATTTTAAGAAAAGATATTTTTCAAGAAAAAAATTTGGCCTGTCATTCATAAAGTTCCAGGACTGAAGTTATGAAGACTTATAGTAATGCACACAAACTGATTTGTCTTTTTTGCTTACATAGCATGTATCTCTTAAAGAAATCTGGATAGCTATATGTGAAAGGGAACATATACTTACATAACTATTTTCATTAATTATTATGGAAAACTCCCTGGTTTGGCACAGCCCTCTAATTATTATCTGCTTTATTAGATCAAGTTGGCAGCAATGAAGCCAAGAGGAGAAGCCTGAGGACTATCAGAATGGGCTTTAGGGCATCAGGGCAGTTAAGTAAGTTCAAGGAGCAGGGAGCTCAAGCGGTGTTTTCCTTGATCCATTCAGTAACAGGGAAAACTATTTAGAGGAAAAGAAAAACCCACCTGATCAAGACATGGCTAAGAGATTGATGCCAAAAGGAATTTTGGACTTTTTTTTAATCATGGGGCAGTCTATTCAGCAGTCTCAAAGGAGGAAAAGAATTATATCCCAGGAATTGACAGGGCTTCAAACCAGATTTGAAGGGAAAAGGCTCATTAGAGATGGGCTAAGGGGCAGCATGTCTGGATTGGGGATGAGACCTATAGCCCAGCTGGAGTGCACCTACACTGCTAGTGATAAATTATCACTATTATTGGGTTCCTTGCTAGTGAGATCCTTCAGACTGCTCCACGAGGTGCTGGGTATGATGAAGTATATCTGAAATGCTTCTGCACCAAAGCATGCTATATGAGAAACAAGCAAGAAGAGCCAAAAACATAATGGGATAGGTGAGCAATATTGCTGATTGGTTGGGTCCAAAGGGTTATAGTTACATCAGGCTGGCAGCTGGTAACTAGCAAGGCTCCCCAAGTCCATTTCTCTTTAATATTCTCATGAATGACTTAGGCGTAGAACTAGAAGTCCTAGCTATTTTAACGATCAATCTTAATAGTTATCTATCTTAACTATCAATAAGTCTTCAGACATTACTTAATTGGAAAGAGCTGATGCCTCCGTTGAGTTTGTGAGGCTTTGCAGAGAGATCTTGACAAATTAGAGAGCTGGGCAGTCACCAATCATATGAAGTTCAGCAATAGCAAGTGCCAGATTCATCACCTGGGAAGAGCTAACCCTGGCTATATAGACAGATTGAGAGAAACAATGCTGGAGTGCAGTTCTGTTGAAAGGAATGTGAGAGTCTTGGTTGACAGCAAATTCAGCATGAGTCAGTAGTGGGTCCAGGTATCCAAGAAAGCCAATTTTATTCTGGGTCTCATCAAGCACAGCATTTCCAGCTGATTGAGGAAAATAATTGTCCTAGTAATTGCACTGGTATGGCCTCACCTTGAGTAAAGTGTGCATATATCTAAATTACAGATTGTCCAAAGGAGAGCTACAGAGATGGTGAATGGTCTAGAGGGGAAGACGTGAGGAGGAACTGAAGTCTCTTGGTTTGCTCAGCCTAGAAAAAGACTGAAGGGTGATCTCATCATGGCCTATGGCTTCCTCATAAGGACAAGCAGAGGGGCAAGCTCTAGTCTCCTCTCTCTGGTGACAGTGACAGGACCCAAGGGAACAGCATGGAGCTGTGTCAGGGGAGGGTCAGGTTGGATATTAGGAAAAGGTTCTTCACTGAGAGGGTGGTCAGGCACTGGGACATGCTCCCCAGGAGAGTGGTCATGACTCAGAGTTCAAGAAATATCTGGACAATTCTCTCAGTTATATGCTCTGATTTTTGGGTGGTCCTGTTTGGAGCCAGGAGTTGGACTCAGTGATCCTTATGAGTCCCTTCCAACTCGATATATTCAGCGATTCTTTGATTCTGTTATCCATTTTATATGCAAAAATTGGCTTCAGCTTATGAGGAAGTAGGTATATCAATTGAAACATAAAAATTCAGCCTTAGAGACTAGTACTAGATTTTAAATCCACTAATATTTTCAACTGAACTGATTTAACGTTATACTTTCACTTCCATTCATTTTCCTTAGGTTTCAATTGTTCATATGAACAGCTGCTTCAAGAGGTGAGTGATTACTTAAATAGACAAAGCAGTAAAAGAACTATAAAATAGGGAAAGTGTAATGACATGATCTCAACAGCATTTATTGGTATTCAAGAAGAGAGACTTTTCAAGGGGAGATCAAGCCTCACAACCATGAGTATGTAGTCATTCTCAACATAACTGACATTGTAACTGTTAGCACCAGTCTTGAAAATGACAGACTCAAAACATTCTAGCTGTAATTGTGAAACTGTTATCTGTCTCTCAGCTGCTCTGTTTGTTTTGTATTACAAAGGCATTAATTGTCTTGAGAGTAATAAGGTATAAATTTACATACTTCCATTTATTCTTTTACTATCCAAGACAGAAACCAATTTCTTTCAATACCCTTGAATAATATCTATTACAGAAGACCTAGATCATCCCTAGAAATATTTTATACTATCTCTACAGTAATTGTATGCAACTATACCATTACCATTGCATTTTATTTCCTATAACTCTTTGACATATTATGAACAGAATGCATATGACATAAAATTTTATAACCCTGACCAGGATTTCATAATAAAGTAAACCTGAAGCATGTTAACTAAATGTCAGTGAAGCAAATATATTTCAAAGATATCTAAAATATTATACTTTTTTTTCCAGCTTTGTGTACATCTAAAATTATGATTAAATGTAGGAAAATCCCAGGATAAAAGAAGTTTTGCCTGGAATGAGGCAGAAAAGAAACAGTCTTTTCATGGTCACCATGACTTCTTGTTTTCTAACATCACTAAAAGACTGAAATTTGCTTGAACAAGGCAGTAGAGCTGAAATTTTTACAAAAGTCTTTCATCTGAGACAGAGCCCTGTCTAGTAATCCAGGGCAGCCCCACAGCTATATTGTTGATTATATTATGTATAACTATGAAGCATATATATCCATACTGTTAATGATCCTGCAAGGGAACCTATTTTTGTTTTTTTCCAATACACAGACCCAGTCCCAGAGTGTGTTTGCAGCAAGGGGAGTTGCTGGAAATGATCTCTGTTGCCTGCAGCAAAATTGTCAACCCTCCAGCTGGAAAGTGAGGGTAATTCTCTTGTCAAAGAATTTTCCCCTGGATTCTACCCAGCCAACATCCAGGATAATTTCACCTTACAGTTTAGCCATAACGGTGTCACCAGGAAGAAAGGGTAGACAGTGTCTGGTAAAGTAACTCTGTTTTCATTTGTTATTATTTGTTTACCTTTACCAGTATAACCCAGTTAGTTACAGGTAGGCCCACTGTACATTACAGTGGTGTTAAAGGTCAGTAATTTCAAAGCTAAGATTCAATCACCAGTTGTCACATTTAGCAATAAATGGCTGTATTATCTTATAAAATGAGATGTTTTAGCTATACATTTATATGAAAGAAAAGGCTCAGTTTCTGGGAAACACCACATATAGTTTTCACAGCATCATAAGATATCCTGAGTTGGAAGAGACTAATAAGGGTCATCAAATACAAGACCTGGCTCCACAGAGGACTACCCAAAATTCAAACCATATATCTGACAGTACTGTCCGAATGCTTCTTGACTTCTTGCAGTTATGTACTGTGACCACTGCCCCAAGTAACCATTTTCCAGTGCCCGACCACTCTCTGGTGAATATCCTTTTTTTTTACCTAACCTGACCCTCTTTGACACAGCTACATGTTGTTCCCTCAAGTCCTTTTGCTGTCAACAGAAAGGTCAGCACTGCCCCTCTACTCCTGTCATGAGGTGCTGTAGGCTGAATGGCTTCAGCTACTCCTCATACATATTACCCTCTAGACTCTTCACCATCTTCATAGCCCTACTTTAAACACTCTAATATCTACATCCTTCTTATACTGTGATGCTCAAACTGTTCACAGTGTTCAAGGTGAGGCCACACAGTTCAGAACAGAGCAGGACAAACCCTCCCCTCCCCCAGCTGGCAGTGCTGAGCCTGATGAACTCCAGGGTATGGTTGGCTTTCTCAGCTGCCAAGGTCACTGCTGACTCATGTTCAGCTTGCCCTAAACCGGAACATCCAGATCCCTTTCTATTAGGCCATTACAGCCTCTCATCCCTCAGTCTGTATGTTTAGCCAGAGTTGCCAGGTGCAGAATTGGGCAATTGCCGGTGCTAAATTTCATGGAACTGCTGGATTGCATAGTCCTCTAATTTGTCAAGATCTCTCTTAAGGACTTCTCAACCCTTGAGGAAGTTAGGGTTAAGGTTAGATTTAAGTCACCAGCCTGATGAAACCCTGTTACTATAAGCCTTGAAGTCTGACCTGCCAACCAATAGTTCAGTAGAAGTCAACAGAAACTTTTGTAAGTTTCTGGGACAGTGTAAGGTCTGTCTAGCACAAGGGGACGAGGGTAAGAGATGTATTCCAATAAACAGCATTAGCTCAGAAGGGTCATTAGAAAAAGCTTTTTTTTAAATATATATATGTGTGTGTGTATATATATATATATGTATATATATATATATATAATGTGAAAGAAGCACAATAATATTTCCTTTAATAAATCTATAAGGCCAAAGAGTAAGTAACGGAAAAACAAGGCTAAAATATTTTTCTTCTAGCACACATGTAGAAAATTGGATATACAAAGAATTACATCCTACACCATCTTGGGAAAAATCTTGGGAAAATCAAGTTGAGAAATCTGTGACCTCAGAAAGTTCAACCAAAGTCAGGAAAAAAAAAAAAAAAAAATCTAAAAGGAAAATGCTTCTACTCATGCAAGGGGTTTTATTCTGAGCTTTCAAAGCCTTGTCATGGCCTCAGAACTGGATATCCAATGTTGTAGTTATCAGCTTGGCATTTCAGTTTAAGTAGTGTCTCTTTCAGGATAGCTCATAATGTTTTCTTTCTTACTTGTCTGTTCCTCTTAAAATCATAGCACACTTTTGATTCACCATTAGTCTTACAAAGATACTGAGGGAAAGAGGAGGATATTCAGCCAGTTTAGTGTGTCAGTGATGCTTATTCACATTATAGGTCAAGAATAATTTAGGTTGAAAAAGATCTTCAAGATCATCAACCTAACACTACCAAGTAAGTACACCAGTAAGCCATGTTGCTAAGCAGCACATCGGTATACCTTTTAAATACCTCAAGGGATGAGGATGCTACTACTTCACTATGCAGCCTGTTCCAATGCCTAATTACCCTTTCCATTAAGAAGTTCATCCTAATATCTAATTTAAACCTCCCCTGATGTAACTTCAGACTGTTTCCTGGTACTCTACTTGTCATCAGAGAAGAGAGATGGATGCCCTTCTCACTGCAACCTCCTTTCAGGTAGAAAGCAATGAGGTCTCCACTCAGCCTGCTGTTCTCAGACTAAATAATGTCAGTTTCCTTGGCTTTTCTTCATATGCCTTATTCATCTTGTCTTCTCTGAATGTATTTCAGCATTTCCCTATCTGTAGGTCTGAAGATTTTTAGGGATTTATTATTATTATTTCTTTGCTTGCTTGTTTCCTTGTTTTATTTACTGCACTATTTGTTAGCTTAGTTTCAAGTTCCTGTGAACACAGTTCAAGATTTTTTCCTCTGCAAAGCAATTTGGAAAGTTAAACTCCATGACAAAAATCCTGTGATTCACAGAAAATAAATGGTCATGGGGTTTGCTTCAATTTCAGTAATCAAAGAAGGTCAAGAAAGTTCCTTTTAACACTTAAAGAGTCTTGCTGGTTAATGTGCTCCAGCATTGAGCTAATCCAGTGCTGGTTAGGGCTTTAATATCAGCCCTCAAGCAAAATCATGTAGTTATTTCTTCCTTGATCTTTACATAAGTGATCATTAATGTACAAGGTACATACTATAACTGCAGTGGAACATAGCATACTCAGTAATATAAATTATGCCACAAGATATTTGAAAGAACTGAAATTATGACTTAGTTTTAATGGATAGTAATAAGAAAATAGAAGAATTGTTTTTCTTAGCTTAGCCTGTCACTTCAGGGTTTTGTAGTCAGAATTTCATTGTTACTGTATGTAAAAGCACTGTTCCTGCTACTGTTGGTTGCTCTCAATGTGTGAACAGTTCTTTCAGACGTACACCTTCACACAGAATCACCAGCCCTGATTAGAATCAAGACATTTGTGACTGTCTTAACTTCAGAGTGTTGGTACTCCATAAAATTAATTTTATAAGATTTGAATTTACGTAGAACTTTGTGTCATGTATTCTAAGCCTCCTAAAAGTCTGTGTCATGTGTAATTTCAATAAAACAGAAAATGCAAATGATACATACATTCCATGGCACTCAGAATTTGCTTTTCAATTGCATGTAATTCCTAAAATATTAATACTGTAAAAAGCACTTTTTTTCTTCTCATCTACATTTTTATACACTTATTTATACATTTATTAAGGTTCAAGCTATGCTAATTATCTATTTATTCCTTCCTCTGATAATTTTTAGTTGTATTAGAAATTAAAAAAAAAAAAAAGTATGAAAATGGAGAAACACTATTGTTATATGTCAAAAATATACTCATTCACAGAAATAGCCAACAAACCAGGCTCACATGTTTCCAGTGTCATTTCTCAAGCAGATCTCTTTGAAAACAGAGGTCATAAATTTAGTGCACTGACGACTGCTTAGCAAGCTCATTCTGTGTTGTATTGCCTTTTGCATGTCATTCTTAAATCAATTAGTTTGATGCTGAATAATAGGATAACTGGCTTTGTAAATCTAAGACATTTAATAGAAAATATGAAATTTAACAGATGGTGAAATTATCGTATTTCCAGCAGTCAGAGCATTTAAGTTTTTAGGAAAAACAGGCCTGCGTGAGTACAAAAGAGATAATAGATTGGTGTAGAAAAAAATAAAATAGTGTAAAAGCGGGTTTGTTATTTGTAAGTTTTTCCCCTCAGGAAAAGATTTGAAAGATTCAGACTACTCTGAGTGAATGAATAAGATGAAGTAGGTAAAGCAGTGACATGTTATAAGCTTGTTTAAGCTTTTCAGGAATTAGACTTTAACAATGAGACACAGAATCAATATCTAACTGTTCACATGGAAATCAAAAGTTTCAGCGTAGACCTCTACTTCTTAAAACTGTGTATTTCTGTAAAGAACCTGGATGATTTGCAGTGTTTACAAAACATTAAAAGAGTTTCTAAATTCCTTACTATACTTAAACAAAACAAAAAAACAGGAACTGAAAATAAAATCTACACTAGGTTCAGTTACACAAACAGGAATGTATTGTCAATTAAAAACCCTGGCCATTTTTCTCATCAAATACTTCTTCAGAAATCATTAGTTCTTCATGGGGATTTTCAGATTAGATCTCTGAAATTCAAATATCTGTTAATATAAATGCGTGTGAACACCTTTCATAGGTGTTCCAGTAACCATGGCAATTTTGGTCGCATACTTACATACTTATCTTTCATTGAGGAAGTATAAGTGAGGTAGAATCAAGTGATCTGTAGCAGAGCTGCGTGTTTGTTGCAGATTAATTTTTACTGTTTACTGATTTGGAAAAAGAAAAAAAATAGAAAAGAAGGAAGAAAAAAAAAAAAGAAAAAAAAAGGAAAATAAAAAAAAAAAAAAAAAGAAGGATTTAATTTGAAGCAATTATTTGCACCAACAAGCAGACAGCATAAATCTTCAGCAAGGCCAGCCAGGAGTGGGAACATCAGTTTATCCAAACATGTTGGCATATTTGTGTGATAAAAATGTGAAACCCAATACAAACATTTCAGCACTTGATTTTTCCTAAGTAAAATTTGGCTACTGCTCACTATCTCTTAACAGAAGTAACCACAAGGTACTGTGGTGTAAGTACCCTGTGATGTGCATCAAGAGACCTGGAACAATTTCAAATAGAGCTCTAAGCAGTGATAACTTTCTAAACAAATTAAATGTGAAATAATTTATGCAGTAGCTGTTGGGGCGGTGTCAACACAAGATGTTAGAAATGTCGTCTACACTGCTGCTGGGAAGGGTGGCTGCACCTGGAGACTCTGACAGAAAGCACCAGGAGAGATTCTGTGTTGTCCCCTGGGGGTTTTGTAGCTGAGAGTCTGAGGTTTTCTATCAAAAAAGAGAAAAATACCCAGGAATCTTGGAACTGATCATGGACTGGACAGAATATTTCAGAAGATCAATAGAAGAGGAGGTGATGTGTGCTGAATAAGCCCAACTTTATATAAATCATCAGAAAACAGAAAGAAGTATGCTCTGTTCACTGATAGTTCCTGTCTGAGCCCTGAGGTCTTCCTCCTCTCCTTGAACAGCACTTAATAGGTCTTGGTAGAGATGGGTTAGGCCCCCACTACTCTGCAGTGATTTGTGTCTCTGAAATTGCCAGTGTGACAGCATACTTTTTGCAAATGTTTCACCAGTTTCTCATGATTCTGTACTTGTTCAGGGATGAAGTTCCAAAACCCTGGAGTTGCCCACTATCGTAAATATCTGCCCAAAATATCCCACACGCCCTGACAGTCATAACTAACCAGTCTTGGGGCAGGTCTCTCGGTAGTATTCTTAAATAATTATTTAACCTTAAACAAATCTTGAAACCTATTCACTTAACAAGAGGAGCATTCTGGTTTGAACATATGAAAAATATTCTGAATTCTCAAGAGCGTCTTGCAACTAGCTTGGAGGAAAAGAGGAAGATGAAGGATTAAAAGAAGGTGAATCAAGCCAATTTGCAGAAAAGAAAATCATCCTGCTGGCAATAGATACTGCTGAATGAGAAAAGTGGCCAGTATTTTCTCTCTGTACTGACTCTTGGATGGTGGTAAATGCCCTGTGGGGACATAATAGAAGCAGAACAACTGAAAACTGAAAAAAATTCCTGCTCCACTTCACGTATTCATACTTAAGCTATTCACTCACCTGAATAAAATAATATGGTCTAAACTTCTGAAAATTGTTCTTCTCTACTTCTTAACATAATTCAGATTTTGTTATAATCGAAAGTTCTCCCATTGAATGTGTTGAGCTTTGGTTCTGGAATAGTAAATGAGTGGATATATTCAGCTTTCATCTGAGGCTGAAGATCTATACAAGATAAACTGCGCACCTAGTCTTAACATTTTTAAAAGCCATATATTCTTATCCATGTCTTCACCCAGTTGGATGAATCTGACCTCAAACACATCAGTGAAGATTTTCTTGAACAACAGGTAGCAGTTACTGAATACCTACTGTCCAAGGACTTGAGAAAGGTATCATTCTTCATTCTGCTATTCTGAGCTTCTCTTTAATAGACAGAGAATTCATCCAAGTTGTGAAATATTATTCTGTCATTGCACACCACTTAATAGCACTACTGGGAGACAAAGGAATGAACAAAAAACAACAAAATTGCACAACATAGCCACAATAGTACCACGTCATTACAGAACAGCAATAGTAGTTTATCACTTCCCTGCCACCCTCGAAGAGCTAGATTTCATCAGCAATATCAAATATCAAATAATGATTTATTCTCTCATTTGTACATGGATTTTATTAGTGTTCATGGTATTTTATATGATAGGCTAGACCAAATTCCGTTTTCACAGTTGAGAGCTACGCAAGTTGTTCACTGCAAACCATGTCTTGGGAAGATTAACAGGAAGGGAAATGGGCAATCAGGGGATGTATTTCACCTGACTTCTTAACTACTCAAAGGCAGTGAAGAAGAAAGAAGTGGAGTCAGTTCAGAGGGAAACTAAAATGCTACTCTTGCAAAGGATGCCAATATTATTCTTGGTTATATTAATTTCTGGGCTTTGGAGATAAAGTGTTTAATTAATTCATTTAAAAGATATCTTGTGAAAGAATCTTAATTAGATTAAATCGTTATTTCAGGAAGTAACGTGCCAAATTAAGCAAAGCTAATTAGGGTAGTCAGGAAATTGGCCTACCCACCAGTTTACGGGCAGTGTCTTTTATCTGTAACTATCTCTTTGCAGCAGGAATAGCATTTTATTTGAATTTATCAAAGGCTTGGGAATAATCTCATTAAGAAAGACTGTAGAAAAAGCAAAACCAAATATTCTCCACAGCACAGTTAACAATTGTTCTATTTATTTACAATAGCAAATCATTAAATATTACCTGCAAGATGCTATCAACAGTGACATCTCAGGAAAATGTTTCATTTGAGACATCAATTTTTCTTTTTTTATTATTTTTTTTTTCCTCTCCAAGGAAACAGATTCCTTTGTCTTAATAAATATTGTTTTAAAACCAATATTAGCCATTAACTTGGAAAACAAGTTGGAAAGAGTTCAAACTTCTATTTTTTCACACATTTTCATAACTTGAAATTAATTTTCTGGACTTCAGCTTTTCCATAGACTGAAATGGTGCTACTAGCAGAGCAGCACTAGTACATTTCTAAACAATAATTAGTTAATTGGGTCTCATCAGAAAAGCCACGCTGTTAAATGAAATTTCAACCAAAGCAAAGTTCATTTACCACCAGGTATTAAAAGTAAGGATTAATCATTAAAAAGACACAGTGAATGACAGTATATTGTCCATAATCTTGTGATTGGAATTCTGCATGGCAAAGAATTCAGAAATCATTTGCTTGAGAATTTCAAGTAATTTATTCATTATTACTCAGCAAGGAGAAAACCAGTATGTGAAGAACACTGTATATGATTTATTGGTCTAAATTAAAAATATGTTTGTTTGTTTGTTTTATAATAAGAGGAGAAACTACAATTTTAAAAATCATATACCTAAAAAATAATTCATCCACTGTGTATACATATACTCTATTCTGGAGACAAATTTACTAGATTTTTCCTTTGAAATTCCAAATTGTATCTCCTGTTGATCCAAGTCTGTTTTGCAATTAAATGTCTATTAAAATGTCATTACTGGGAAACAACCTTTGCTTGTTGTTTCCAGTTCTATCAGCATAGCAGACCTCAAGACGTTTTCTCTGCTCTGTAAGATACGTCCTTTGTGTTTAATATATACTTGATTAACAACACTGAAACATACTGAATACTGAAATTGCTTTATATTAAAACAAACAAACAAACAAACAAAAATACAACAACAACAGAAAAAAGAAAAAAAGTGTAAATAATCACTAATTGAGTTGTTACTTGATTGTTGTTGGCATCTGTGGGAAAAGCAAAAGCAACTGATGTCATTTACCTGGACTTCTGCAAGGCTTTAGACTTTATCCTCGACCACATCAACATGAGTCAGCAGTGTGTGCTTGCAGCCCAGAAGGCCAATGGTATTCTGGATTCCATCAGAAGTGGGGTGATCAACAAGGAGAGGGAAATGATTGTCCCCTTCTACTCTGTCTTAATGAGGCCCCAGTTGTAGAAATGTGTCCAAATCTGGGGCCCCCAACACAGGAAAGATGTGGAGTTTTGGAGAGCATCCAGAGGAGGACCACAAGAATGATTCAAGGGCTGGAGCACTTATCCCATGAAGACAGGTTGTAGGAACTGGGGTTCAGTCTGGAAAAGGCTGTGGGGAGACCTCACTGCAGCCTTCCAATATTTAAAGTGAATTTATAAACCTAGGGGAACCAAATTTTTACATGGGTAGACTTTGATAGGTCAAAGGAGAATGGTTTTAAACTAAAGGAAGGGAGATTTAGATAAGATGTTGAAGGATAAGAGAAGGGCCCCATAGTAAGGGAGAGAAAGGGATTTCATAGGAACTGGGTTGGGGTAGTGAAAAGATGTGAAGGTTGTTAGAAGAATGGTGAGAGCAGACACTGGGTCTGGAATAACAAGGGGGACCATAGACCATAGAGTTAAAGGTGGAACAGCCTGAGAACAGTGTGGTGGTGATTAGATGTCCACAGGGCAAGCTCAAACTGGTTTGGGGGGTGCCGTCCTGCAGGGTCAAAAGTTTACAGTGAGGAAGACTATGACCCTTTGCAAGGAAGATGATGAGTCTTTATCCCATGATCACCCATGACTATGCAGGTGCAAGGGGTTTTACAAAGAATAGTCATGAACTTTTAACTACCAACCTAGGCCTCACACATATCAGTACGTGTGATCAGAGCTATCTTGTTTATCCATTCTTCAACCCATTCTATGTGTGTTAGAGGCCAGTTGTGGAGAACTCCACACTAAAACTTCAGTGTATTGTTTATTGTGTGCCCCCAGTGGCGCAGTGGTTAAAGCTGCTGCCTGCGGCACTGGAGGGCCCGGGTTCGAATCCCCCCTGTGGCGCAGGGGTAGAAGTGCCACTTCGCTACACAGAGGGCTCGAAACCCGGGAGTTGGACTCGATGATCTCTAAGGTCCCTTCCAACTCGCACGATACTATGATACTATGATGATACTATTGTATTCTTCCTCATTATAGTCAGCATGCTCAGGCTTCTGGAGACATCCAGTGACTAGTTGTAGAGTGCTCTTAAGACTGATATTGGCATTAATGTTCCCATAACAGCACTTCTGTATCTCATTAGCCTATTCCAACCTGATCCTACAATTTCAGAATCATAATCTGAGGGTAGATGCATACACTAAGGACGATGATGGTGTGTGTTTAAAAATCTACTTGGAGTATTCTTGGTAAGCTTTCTGCTCGCTTCTCATCACTAAATTCTTGTACCATGTGGTAGGATTCCAGCATAGTTCATTGAACATTAACCAGAGAATGTAGTAACAAAGGGTTCTCATTTTTATTATGTACTTGACACCTTCTACCATGAGTTGTTTATCCTTCTTTTGTAGTTTGCTCTGAGACCCACACAGAAACAGCACCACTTATGCACTCTTGTTCACAGTGAAGTCAATTGTTATTCAAAGGTTATTATGATATTTAATGGTGAAGTACACATTTTACCAATTTTTCATATGCAGTACTGTTTTTGTACTCCCAACAACTCCTTTGTTACAGTGCATTACAGCATTAAATGTAATTTCAGAGAATTGCAGTTATCCTATGCTTAATTGACTCCAGGACACAAAATTAATCATTTCACAGGCCATGTTCATTTTACTTCTCTCCGTCTCTCTTGAATATAATTACATCTTTATATCAGATAGACTCATGATCCAATGATGAAATTAGAGATTAATTATTTTCTTTGATTTCTCTAAGATCAGATATGACACCATAGGACAGTGTTATAAGATCAAGGCAGATAATTACAAAAGCTTGTACTGTTTGCTGCTTTCACTTTTGGATCATCAGTAGGCAGAATACTGTGCCTTCATCTTAAGGCCATGCTTCACAAATTGTAAAAAAATGTAGAGCCCCACTCTAGGCTCTGAATTACATTACTTGGCCACTTTCAGCCAATTCCATATGCAATACACTCAGTTTCATCCAATGAGTAGGTGAGACATGATGGTACAGCAGTCTTGAGAAACACTCAGCTGCCTGCGTGCATGAAATAGAGTAAGGAGTAAAAAAAAATAAAATAAAATAGTTAAAAAAAAAAAAAAGGTTATAATACTCTGTTGTTTCAAAATTGTTTATTCTTGTACAATAACTTTAATTTATATATTTAACCTAATTACAGTAATGATACAATTCTGTACAATATATTCTGTACAATAAAATTCTGTATGATGATATTCTTATTAAGCCTAGTCTTAAAACAGCTGTTATTGAAAAGTACATACATAGAATGTTAAACTTCTATATAAACATACATATGCACTTAAATTATATTATTTTGTCACAGCAATTGTCCATGTCTCTATGCAATACTAAAGACCAGAAAATTCTTACTTTTCTAGGTGTGGAATATTGACACTGCACTTGGAAAAAAAGCCAAAAACAAACAAAAAAACAATGATCTTGCACCTTATTTCTAGCTAAGAAGATAATTTATATAGAGAAGCTGGTTCAATTGGTCCTACATGCCCTGCTTGCTTTTCAACCCATCACCTTCTACTCTTCAACAAATATAGAAGCAAAGGAGATCTTATTTCGTAGAATCATAGAATGGCCAGAGTTGGAAGAGACATCAAGGATCAACAGGTTCTAATCCTCCGTTTCACAGGCAGAGCCACCAACCTCCAGATCTGGTAATAGACCAGGCTGCCCAAGCCCCCATTCAACTTGGTCTTGAACATCTCCAGAGATGGAGCATCCACAGCCTCTCTGGGCAGCTTGTTCCAGCACCTCTCCAATATAATACAATACAATATACAGACTATGAATAAAAATGGAAAAAGTAGCCTCTACTAATATAATTTACTTTGTTCAGGAAGTGACACACTGATGTACATGATGAAAATCCTCATCTCAGAATCTGTGGGTCAATAAAAACCCATTTCTGAACCTGTGAACCCCCTTTCATGAATTTAGAATAATTCAGAAAATGTTCTTCAAGATGAATTTCATAAATATGAAAATAGCTGCGCCAATCTTGAGAATGTTACTGGATCATTACTGGACAGCTATTAAATAATACATTATACAGTAATAATACTCTTTTTCCCATAGCTTTGAAATAGGTCTGCTGTGGTTTTCTTGTGTCTTTAAATCAAAAGCTAAGCTTGAAGGTGTGCTTGCTTTATAATTTTCAAATGATAGAAAATGGGATAATTTAAGCCACTGTGCTGCTATATTTTAAATTTCTTATTCATTCTATATAACCCTTTGCTCTTAATTCATCACCCAGCCTGACTGAATGACAAATTTGGTCCTCTGTCAGCAGCTTCTTATTTAGTAATACCTTTGCAAAGATCCCCATGCAGTAAATGACTAAAGTAAGAATACAGAAATTTCCATTTAAAATAGAAATAGAAATAACAGCTATGTGTACACAACATCAAATTTACATGTATATCTATGGTCCTTTCAGAACACGTATTTTTGTAGAAAAACCTTCACATGTATCTGTGGAAGGTTTACATTTAAAAACGACTACCTCTGCTTATGATTTATATCTATTCCTTCCTAGCAGCCAAAGTTTCTGAGAATCATCTGCTTTTCTCATACACTGTGTTCTGTAATATTGTACAGTTTTTTAAGTATTTATCTAAAGAGAGTTTTCTCAACACATAAGCAGTACCGTTGGTCTCAAAAAATAAACTTCAATGATACAGATTCTTTACCACCTTCCAATGGCTATCTTGCACATTTTGGCCCTGTTGGAAACTCTAGTTCAGCCAAATACCACTCTCAGTTTTTCTGTCCTGTCCTCTCTGATGCACATTTAGCCATTTAACCTTACTGATCAGGTCTTCTCTCAAGCCTTTCTCATGGTTTGTTCATGGACATTTCCTGTGGATGCTTTTTCTTTACAAGATTTGCAGCCTGAAGCCTTGGAAGCTATAAATCTTTTCCTGTGAACCAGTACACAGATTTTTTTCAAAAACAGGTACAATGTACCTGATTATTTACTAGAGCCCTAATGAGAAAGGCATGAATTCTCTGTCAGACAGTGGAAAACACGTGTTTTTTCTGCTCAGAACTTCTTAGGAGGCAGTATTTGGTACTCAACATGAATGTAGAGCTAGATAAATAAGGAAGGAATGTGACAAGGGGCTTTTTAAATCTTGAAACAAATTTTGTGAAGGGTGTTACTACAAAGAACAACTCCTTCGTGTTCTTCTTGGGCTGCATAGATTTCCTAGAGTTTAGAAAAAGAGTTATGAGACAAAAGTCCTTTTAATACTTACATTGTTGATAAGAAGGTAAGATAGCTATGGATTAATCACTGTGATGAGTGCTTTTCTTATTCACCTACTGGTGCAGTCTGTTTTCTTCTTTCTGCAGGAGCCTGTATATCAGAGGCATAGCTGATGTTTGAAGTGGTCTGGGGAGATTTTTAAAGACCGGGGCTCAAAAGAAAGTGCATGGAGTTTTGTTTGTTTTTAAGAAAACTTACAGAATTAAAATGTACCCATTTTAACAACAGACTGAATAATTGCAAAAACTGGGACAGAAAATGATAAAAATATAGCTAAGGAAATATAAATAATATGTACTCTGGCATGAAAGTCAATAGTGATGAGGAAGATCTAAGGGTAAAAGAACCAGAATTCTGAATGGTAGTCAATGAGACAGATGTATTTAAAATAGCTACATAGTTATACAAAGCAGTGAAATAATAATGGATTTCTACAGTAATACAAATAAGCAAATGAAGTGAACATCTTTGTAACTGAACCATCTGATTGGGTTGATATTATCTGTTGGAATAAAAAATGCTGAAGAAAGGTGCTATTGTGAATGTGAATATTTGGGTCTGATTGACATAAATGCTAGAATAAAATTTCAACCTACAACAAAATGTACATTGTCTTTCAAGTAACCTTCTGGACAGCAAGATTCACATTATGTGTTAACTTTGAAGAATAATAATCAATAACTACTTATTTATCCTGAATCATACAGTCATAACTCTTGCTGCAGTCAGATTTGACCCCTGTTTTTTGTCCCAAAGTGTTGCCCAATTACATAAATTCTCCCTTTAGTCAGTCTTGCAAAGAACTGTAGTTTTTGAAGTTTTATGCCTCATCTTTTAGAATGCTTTTAATTCTTGGGAGCGGATGAGAACAGCTTGAAAACTTAGGCAGAAGGTACCCTAAACATTCAGAAGTATATTTGCAAATGCAATATTTAGAAGTCAAGCTTCTTTTTGTATCTCAATATTTTAAAATATCTAGTTTCAAAAAATTTGTCATATCTTCAAAATGGTTGTAATAAAATATTGGGAAGTGGTTGGTGCCATAATTAACTTCATGTTACCAGCTAATCTGGAAGCAATTGAACTGTACATCTTTTTGGTCTCTACTTTTGTTCATTTGTTTGGTAACTTCTTGTGAAGATCCATCCTCTCTTGACTGAAACTTCCAGTTTTATTTCGTTCTCTTTTATCTTTGCCTCCTAAGTTTAGCCCAGCTCAGATTCATTCTATGGCTTTATTTATGCTTTGGATTCTGATGAAAATGAAATTCAAAA
Source organism: Excalfactoria chinensis (assembly GCF_039878825.1). Classification (NCBI taxonomy): domain Eukaryota; kingdom Metazoa; phylum Chordata; class Aves; order Galliformes; family Phasianidae; genus Excalfactoria; species Excalfactoria chinensis. The sequence goes on along the minus strand of NC_092825.1, from coordinate 26,575,499 downwards.
AACACAGGCAAAATATTGATGCTTCTTCAACGCATTTTTGTGGCTGAAATATTGCCTAGAAACCACTATGCTTGAAACTGGGCTCAGTTGTGAAATGTGAAATGAAGAAGGTGGCTTATGTAACATACAGTTCTTTTGAGATGGAGAAAGTTTAACAAAATTAATTTTATTTGAAGTCACTACTTTAATTCTGCCTACATCTGGGATACTTTATTATGTATGTCTGAAGAGACCAACATACAGAGCAATCAGAAATGCTTCAAGCACTCAGAAAATTTCCGCTGTTTCTCCCACAACAAATCCACAATCAAAGTTATTCAAATTATTTAAAACATATTTTCAACAGAAAACACAAGGACTTCCTGAACATAGAAGCTTCTTATCAAAATAGAATCAAAGAAATAAAGGCTGGTGAACAAACAAATATTGGTAGTTTTTAACATCAGAAGGAATGTGTTCTACTTCAGGCTGTCTCATATTGCCAGAACTTCTGTAGCAGTGGTTGAAAACAAACTAAAAGAAAATTGTCACTTCTATACATAGCATTGCTAATGAAATATGTTTGTTTGTTTGTTTTTCTTAGTGCATAAAATTCCTTTGAAGAGAAATGTAACTGTTTAATAAAAAATATCTTTTGCTCGTAGTCAACTATGTTTTATTTAAAAAATATGTTTCAGATTGGTGCTGAGCTTTTTTATTATTTCATATTTGCAGATGGGGAAATTTCTATCTCTTGGAATTTTCAGTGTTGCAAGATGAATTTCATTTTATGTAGGAGAAGTATTATTTTCCTGTTAAAATATCAAAATGCTTTTTAAAATGCAACCACTGTGAAGCCTTTTTTAAAGAGTTTGTTTAGAACCCCTTTTAGTGATATGCAAGTCAAGTCATTGCAGAAACTGCAGTTTTTCATGCATTTTATCCAGTACCCAAGAAATAACCAGAAATCTCACATGAGATTCAAATACCCCAAAATAATATAAAAATAGGAGAAGCCAGAGCAACCACATTATTGCAGTTTGTATCCTGAGCTGCATGAAAAGAAGTGTGACCAGAAGTGATCCTTCCTTGCACTCCACTCATATGACACCTCCTGGAATACTGCATCCAGCTCTGGAGCCCTCAGCACAAGAAAGAGGTGGACCTGGTGGAGTGGGTCCAGAGGAAGGCCATGAGAATAATCAGACAGGTATCACCTCCCTATGAAGCAAGCCTGAATTTGATGGGGTTGCTTAGACTGAGGAAAGCTCCATGGAGATTTTACTGCAGCCTTTCAGTACTTAAGTGGGGCTTATAATAAACATAGGGAGAGACATTTTATTACAAAGACATTATAGCAGACTAAAGGGGGGTGGGGTGGTGGTGGGGGAAGTACAAGGCAGCTGGAGAGGGACTCTCTATCAGGGAGAACATTGATAGGACTAGACTTTTGACACTGTCTCCCATAAAATCACCATAGAATCATAGAATCATAGAATCATAGAATTACTCAGGTTGGAAAAGACCTTGAAGATCATCAAGTCCAACCGCAGCCTAACCAGTAGCCTATCTCTTAAAAAACAACCACAAAACAACACCACAACAACAAACCTCTGCTAAATCATATCCCTGAGTACCACATCCAAGCGGCTCTTAAACACATCCAGGGATGGCGATTCAACCACCTCCTTGGGGAGCCCATTCCAGTACCTAACCACCCTTTCTGTAAAGAAGTTCTTTCTAATGTCCAACCTAAACTTGCCCTGGCGCAACTTGAGGCCATTTCCCCTCGTCCTGTCACAAGTCAGTAGTGAGAAGAGACCTGCCCCACTCTCACTGTAAGAACCTTTCAGGTACTGGAAGACAGCAATAAGGTCTCCCCTCAGCCTCCTCTTCCTCAGACTAAACAGCCCCAGCTTCCTTAGTCTTAGGTAAGCATAGGAAATGTGGATCAATGTAAATGAGTGGGCAGTGAGATAGAAGGAGAACTGGCTGACTGGGAGATCTCAGAGGGTTGTGATCAGTGGCACAGAGCCTCGTTGGAGGTCTGTAGCTAGCGGTTTTCTTTAGGGGCTGGCACTGGGTCTGATCTTGCTTAACACTGTCATTAATGACCCAGATGAGATAGAGTTTCAGTTTTGAACTTCCTAGTTTATATTCCTTGATGATGAACATTAATTTCTTGTCTTAAGCACAAAAATAAATAAATTAATACAAATACTGAAGCATGTACTCAGTTCATTGTTTTGAAATGGACTAGAATAAAACCCAAATTTCCAATCTATCCTAAGACTGTTTCTGTAACACAGTAGTGCAGAGAATTTTATTTTCTGTAACAGAAAAAATGTGAGGTATTATTTTCTTGTTGACTGTATGCTGTGGTTAGTTGTACAAGCAAGGGAAAGCAAACCATTATTTTATTACAGAAAAGTAATATTCTAAAATTATGAAAATCCATATTTTTTGAAAGTTTTCCAAAAAAGAATAGCATCCAACTCATTACTAAAGAATGCCAGTTAATGGCCTTCATTGTTTGGAATTAGCCGCCTCCAGTTCTTTCCTAACAAGTAATGTGGGGACTTTCGTTTTCAGTGTGTGGTTCACCGCCCTTCTCATTCTCCATAATAACACTGGGAGTTTTCTTTTCTCAGAAGGGCTTTTGTTACCATTGCTGCATCAATCATTCTCATATTTCCAGTTCAGTTATTCAGGATCCTTAGGGCTCTATTGTTAATCTTCATTAATGCATTTCAGACTTTCATAACCAATTTAGTTTGAATTCTGAATAAATCAGCACTGCTTACAGAGGACATGCTCATTTCTCTTTCTGCATGTAACTGATTTAGACATTAAGAAGATCAGTTAGTCAGAATTCCTTGAAAATCTCATCTCACTAGAGTAACATATGCATAATGAAAAGTGAAAAAATGTCTTAAATTTAGAAACTCAATTTACCTGGCTTTTTCATCCCTCTGAAGAGTTGTGGAAGGCATCAACTACCTTTACTTAACTTGCCTTATGTGCTCAGTAGGAGAAATCTTTTGCAAGTAATCAATTTACTCAGTTTTTGTTGTTGTTGTTGTTGTTTTGTTTTGTTTTGTTTTTCCTTTTCTCTCTTACAGGTGAGCTGATGCATAACCTTTGGGCTGTACACAGAATCGGCAGGGCAGGACCTCACTAGTCAGGATCTATTCCACTCCCAGGGGCTCTGCTCTGCCTGCACCCAGCCAGGGAATGAGGGCATTGGGCTGGTCTGAGATGAGGTGCTGGGCTGTGGGCAGGATTGTGGAGACACCCTAAGGCAGAATGACCTGACCAGGAAAGCCTCTTAATGACCTACGTATTCTGAGTCTTTAGGCCAAATTCTGTTTCCTTGATCATACTTATTATGATGACCCATAACAGTCTTAGTTCAGGCAATCTATGAAGGGAATAGAAAGCTCTGTTTTAAATTCCACAATGAAAATAGAAGTTTCTGTTTGTACAACTCCAGCTAACTTCAGGTGGAAGGCGAACACTGGTTCTCCATTAATTCTTGGAAGATGATATCTTAAAGTCAAATTATTTGTGGCTTTTCTTTCATCTAAAGATAATGACTATGTAAGTTTCTTTAATAAGTTATGTTTGAAGATTTTCTTATCATTCTCCATTTTTTCCCTCATGATGAACATGTGCTCTATTTCCCTTTATATAGAGCTTAATGATGCACACTAAAGGAATATACTTTGTCTGTTCACAATCAGGTCATAATCTTACCATTTACAGTAGATATAATAATTTAATATGTGTCATTTAGTTAATTTTCAGAGACTGGATGTTTAGGTCAGCAATGCATAAATCAGTGATGCTGTAAGAATTGCACAGAACTTAAGAGCTCGTATTTCATATTCATTCCACAATCAAACACTCTTCAGAGTGTCCATTCGAGTTTATTATTTTTTTTCATTCATTTAATTTTTGCAAAGATAAATAACCTAACTGGTGAATGAATAAATATATCACTGAATACAATAGAATGGAGAATATAAAGAAAGTGTCCTGAATAGACTCACTGAGAAAAAAAGTGGCTTCTGTCAGTTTCTTATACTGCAAAAACATCAGTGATGTGATCTTTTTTGGGACCATATAACAGCATTCCCTTCCTCCCAAGCAACAGTTACCAGATCATCTTTATTGCTGTGTTTGAAGTCACCTCATTTCTTTCCTGGATCTAGAGTACTTGCTGTTCTCTTTGTTACTAAAGCAGAGAAGATTTCAGAAGTGACTGATTACAAAGAAATCCGGACTCTGAGGGCTGCCCTCAGGTTTCCTAATCTTTCCAAGAACTCTCTCTTTAGGATTGGAACCTACGGTTCACGTATCAGTTATTGAAATAACCTTCAGCAGCAGTATCTTTTTACTGATAGTATTCTTGTCTTGTGACAAGTAAAATATGGTCTTCCCTTACCTGCCAAGGAAGACCAGCATGTTAAAAACTTGATCTGAAACTTATGTTTACGAGGACCAGCTGCTGTTTTCACACTACCTTTAAGAGCAAGAACACCTGTAAGGGCAATGTAAGACTCTAGAATATGAAGATCTTATTGTTCAAAGTCATTGACACCTAATGTGTCAATGTGTATCTAACAGACATGTCTGCAACATTATCTTAAAAGTGAGAATCTCATTCTTATCTGAGGGATAGAATGAGAAAGTGCTTCAGAAATGTGGCAAAAATAAGCAAAAATAACTGTCTTCTGTTGTGACATACTCCATACAAAGAATAATCTTTCATTAGCTTAGGATACAATTTCGAAAACACATTTGATTACAGGTCACAGAAACAGCTGGGCACCAAAAGGCTTAGAAACTGACTGACTGGAAAGCTGCCTACAAGATAGACCATTTCAGCTGAACTTCCACATCTTCATGCATTATGCAAACTATCTTACTCACAAGGAGAAAGGACATTAGAGGTCCACCAGACTTGGGCTTCTGATAAAGAATTTGGGAAATTTCCAATGGAGATTAATAGTAATTAACTAATTTCCTGACCTTTACCATTCATCCCTGGATTAGAAGGGCAGTCAGTGATGAGGCATTCAAGGAAAGGCTATAAAATGCCACAATTAAAAAATGGAGAAGAATAACATTATCATAATAGCATATTTGTTATGTAAAGGCATAAATAAAAGTTATTTTGACAGTAGATTTTCACCCACATATAAATCACAGGGAAATTTTAAATTCACATTCTTACAAGTTTGTAATCACAGAATTGCAGGGGCTGGAAGGGACCTCGAGAAATCAATGAGTACTCCTCTAGGCAACCTACTCCAGTGCTCCATCAACCTTACCATAAAGAAGTTCTTCTGCACATTAGTACAGAACATCCTATGTTCAAGTTTTAGACATTCCTCCTTGTCCTATCACTACATAGAACTCAGAAGAATCTAGCCCCATCCATTTGCTTCCCATACCCCTTTAGGTATTTATAAACACTGATTAGATCCCCCCTTAGTTGTCTTTTCCCCACGCTGAACAGACAGGGGTTACTCAGTCTTTCCTCACACGGGAGATGCTCCAAGTCCTTTATCATCTTTTTGTTGATTTGTAGCTCCAGATATCAGAAAATGAACAGAGTCTTTTGCACTCACAAGTTTACAACAATGCATCTGCTGTGTCAGAACTGAAACAAAAGTTTCAGGTTAGCACATATATTAAGTTTTTCTGTATTTTATTCTTCAAAGCTGTTGCTGAAAGCATACAGAGCTTCCTATTCAGGCAGAAGAACAGACAGTGCCATCAAACTTTCCTGCTAGCTGCATATTCACCTCACTGACTATGCCAGTATAATAGCTGAAGCTGTTTCTTTGTAGTACTGCAAATTCACATATCATTCATCTTAATATAAAACTAAAAAAAAAAAAAAAAAAAAAAAAAAAGTTCTGATAACATGAGGCTACCAAAAGGACAATTAAGGTGTTGCATGGGAGACACCGAAGTAACAGAAAGATTCTAGGCCAAAAGCAAGATAAGCACTACAGACTTGAGATAGGCAAAATGCAGGCAAAACGATCTCAGTCCTGATCATGACAACCCCTGGCTTCTATACTGTAGCCGCACCTCAGGGTGACAAGAGCTTTGAAATCAATGTGCCCAAATCATCTTTTTTTCTGCTAAGACTATACCCTAAAAGATCAGAGGGATTTAAAACTCAATACATCTAAATCAAATTAGGATATAAACAAGAATATATAATATGCTTGATAATGCCTTTAAAAAATGAATAATTTAGAATAGCTTCTGATCACAAAAAGAGCATTAGTTAATTTTTGTCTCTTCTATAACTCTATGTAGGGCAATTAGAACAAAGTCCTAGCAAACAGTTCTTCCTGTTAAAAAAGTATTATGGTGCAATAACCAAATTTTTCAACACATACATGATATGAAAAGTCCATTTACCATATAGAGCAGTAAGAAAGCACTTATCACAAAAGATATCTGGAAAATGTTCAGCAACCTTGCGCTAATCAGTGAGTAATCTGCTGTTCATCATCATCTGCCCTGAATTACATATATTTAGCTTCATTACATATATTTAGTTGGTGAGTAGGTTTACAGAGGGATCTAACAGGAACACCAGTAGTTGTATGTGCAGTTAGCTCAGTGGAGGTCAAGAAAAAGAGCCAGAAACTGCTCCAGGGAAAATGGGATTGTGTGTAACTATGGCTCTGTTCTCATTACTGTCTAGGAAGCTTCAGGAAGTTGAAGTCCTTGTCCCTGGTGCATTCCAGAGGTTGAAGGCAGCTGTATAATACTGTCAACAGAAAATCATCTGAATCTGAATCATACCAAGAAAATAGGCCAAGTGGTGGAGATTTCCTTCTGCAGGGTAGGATGGTGCTGAAAAAAAGAACATTCATAGACTTGTATTTTAAAATACAGAAATACTAGAGAAGAAGTGAATTATGAACGGATAGAAAGCTTTAGCAAATGACAAGTGCTGATCTAGCTAATTAGATACAAAGACTAAAATACCTTCTGCAAAGCACAGGTGAAAGTATAGATAGGTAATTACTGCATTTCAGTTCCTATCCACATGGCTATAAAATGTGTGCAGTCAGTACCATGAAATTGGAAAATAAACTTATGTTCTAAATCAAAGAAATAGGCTTGGTCTAAACTCCACTATTTAGAAGACATGGTATCACAAACAATGTTAATGTGCTTTGACAGTGTTCACAACCATTAGAAAATTGAAGTCATAATGAAACTGCAGCTAACTTACAGTCTTCTGGCCCTAGGACGTACATTGTTGATGTGTGTATTTTGGAAGCCCCATCTGTTAGGAGCCAGGCTTTATATACTGAATAATTACTAAATTCCTCGGAGACCAGGTGGCAGGGCAAATTAATTTGGAAAGAAATAGAGAAGTCGGGGGGAGGGAGAAGAAAAATTGTAGAATAAATTTAATTCAGCATTTTCAGAATGTACTGAATGAGGACAGGAATAAAGAAAGGAAGAATATATGTGGCAAAATACAGAGGAGGAAGGCAGAAATGGAAAAGAGATTTTACATCAAGAAAAAATGGCAGGGATATTTCCTGGGTTACAAGAAACAGAAATGTAAGGGAGAATAAAAAAAATGTGAAGATATTACCGTTAAAATGTCTATTTGAGTATATCCATACTCTCAATAATTACACTATCATATACTTGTAAAATCAATTTGCAATGCCTTAAGTAAACCAAAACAAATTTAATCTTCCTTCCCGTGAATCTGTGAAAACTGCTGTAATATAAAACAGAGAAGAGATGAGAAGAAAGGAAGCCAATCAGAGGTTTCTTTTTCTGGTTTTGTTGTTGTTGTTGTTGTTTTAACTCATCAGTCCAAGTGGCACATTCCTAATTTTTCACACAGAAAGTACTCACAGAAAACTAATGAGATAGATAGAAACACCATAACTGATTCTTATTAATGCAGAAGCAAAAAAATTCTGGCAAGAACACAGGGAACCATACAGTTGCATTAAGGTTTCTTTAAAGAGCATCTGGTGCCACATATGGTTCTGCAGTCCTAGTCCTTGCATGCTTACAGTATTAGCAACAGATGAGACAGAGTAGTAAGGTTAAACTGGTTTAATTTAAATTTTTATTCACATAGTAATCTGTTGGCTATATGTATAAAATAATTAGGCATATTGCTTAAATTGAAAGGTAAATCTGTAATATATTAATATAAATTATATATGTATATACAATCCTTGATACTGTTTCATATATATATATACACTGCATGTATTACCCAGAATTAATTAATATTAGCTTGCCTTAAACCCAAATACAAGCATAAATTGTGAAACCAGCAACAGTACAAATGAGTTCATTAACATTGTGATGTTACAGAGAAATACAATATATACTAAGGTTATATTACTTTTCTATGTAAGCAGTGTGGCTACCAAAAGGACTGAGTGGTGCATGAGAAGACACCAAAATAACAGAAAGATTCTAGGCCAAAAACAAGATAAGCACTACAAACTTGAGATAGGCAAGACATCCTGCTGAATGCAGGCAAAATGCTCTCAGTCCTGATCATCATGACCCTTGGCTACTATACTGCAGCAACAGCTCAGAGCTTTGAAATCAGTGTGCCCAAATTCTCTTTTTTCTGCTAAGACTATCCCCCAAAAGATGAGGGATTTAAAACTCAATACATATAAATCAAATTAGGATATAAACAAGAATATGTAATATTTTAAATAGAAAAATCTTGGAGTCGCTTGTTTATTTATTTATTTATTTATTTTTAAAGAAAAGGATTGTGCAAAAAAGTTCTCTTCTTCAGCATTCTATTCCTGCATGAAAGTGTTTGATGACAGCATCTGTTCCATTTCAGTGTCTCACTGCATCACCACTGAGAGTGCAATCCTTCCAACCCCTGGAAAGGTTTCTTTCAGTCACATAAAGACAAGTTCTCTACTCTCTGCTCCTTTTCAGTATAACAGGGCAAGCTTGATTCATAGGCTCATATCTGTTTGCTCCAGCTCTTAAACCCCGCCAACCTTTGCTACTCCACATGTCTGGGACTGTCCCTTGATGAGTCTCTGCTTTATAAACCAAGTATGCCCCTGTACACTCCAGTTTGGTCCAGGAAGGAAACAAATACACTTTGTAACAAAATTCAACTTTGGCTATACTTATTATGTAAAGAAATGCATGATTAAGGCACAAACTTTGTTTACATACATCTCCTCCTTTATCAGCCACAGCTGAGTTTGGGTGAAGGTTGAGATGTGATAATCAGGCTGAGATTCTATAAACATAGAGAAGAGCAACAAGACCAGAGTTCTTGCTTTCTTCATGGCTGAGCTTCTTAGAGAAGAGATTAACAATACAGATGAGTAGAATCTTAACCAAAATAGATGTACCTTTTCAGACTTTTTATTTATTTATTTATTTATTTATTTATTTATTTTTATTTTGCATACCATGCAGGTTTCTCCTAGTATGCTTGGTTTCCAGGACCTTGAAAATGTATGCTGAAAGTACTAGACTCCAGGAGCAGCAATGAGGCAATAGCAGAGGAGAGATGATCTGGGAGAAGAAAGGGTAGCTTGGCTTTTTAGTTGCAGCTATTTTTCCATATATATAAAGTATGGAGAAGACTGGAATTATCTTTACATAAAGAATCAGATGATATATACCATATTGATAACAAGGAAATTGAAGTCATCACATGGAGTACTTACAAGCATGCATGAAGAAAAAATTCATGACTGGCCATAATTATGATGAACGTGAACTTATGATAAATTTTCCTGAGTATATTTCCTAAATTATCATGGAAGATGAGTATATTTACAGCCAGTTCAGTGTTTGTTAAGATACTACTTACATTCTAAGTGATTCGTCTTGTACCTACCATCAGAAACAACAATTTTAAATATTCCTTACATCTGGGACAACTTCAGAATCTCCTGTGTGCTGGCTGCGAACTCCTATTACAGATCTAGGTGAGAATTACAAACATCTTACCTCTGTGGATTCCAGAATTTCTGTAGCACTCAAGAAATGAAATCGAGGGTGAAGATGAAACGGGCTTTGTACTTTGTAGGCTCTGAGAGAAGCCCCAGATGGAACAAGCTTTCTTCATAATACCTGCTAGTTCAACAGAGAAACAGGGCGAGGGATTTTACATCTTAGACAGATTTTACTTCTTAGACAGAATTCCCTGTAAGCAGATACAATGAACAAAGCAGATACAATGAACAAATGAATACTGCAAACTCACTCTGTCCACAGTTAATTTGTTTCAGATGTCTGAGAAATCAGACTGACTTGGAATATAGTTTCCCAAAAGTCCACAAATGTACAGACTTCAGCTCTACATTGTCTTTGTCCAACAAGAGCAATGACATGCTAATAATGAATCAACAGAATGAGGAGTAATACTTCACACGTTCTTATATTTATGTTTATGTGTGCCCCCAGTGGCGCAGTGGTTTAAGCTGCTGCCTGCGGCACTGGAGGGCCCGGGTTCGAATCCCCCCCCTGTGGCGCAGGGGTAGAAGTGCCGCTTCGCTACACAGGGGGCTCGAAACCCGGGAGTTGGACTCGATGATCTCTAAGGTCCCTTCCAACTCGCACGATACTATGATACTATGATACTATGATATGATATTTAGCATTTCTCATGGATCTAGATTTACTGCTGTGTTAATATTACAAGATCCTGGGTTCTCTACATTATTGTGGAACTCTGCATGTTTACAGTTTGAGACAAAATTATGATCCTGTAATAACAGTTTGAGATAACTAGGCTTGTATATCACTACAAATTGCCAATCAAGTCAAGCGCTCTTGTTTTCTAAGACTCATAAATATACATGACACTCCAGGATAAAATAGAAAATTTGCTCTCCATACTTTTGGTGGATTAGTTTATAATGCTAATTTTTATGATTTTTGCAAAGTGGAAATATTAACTGAAACATTAAAATTAGTACTCAATGTTTTGAAGCCAACTTCAAAACATAGGTGAAATTAATACTACATTAGCAGGTATTCTAATACATCAATATGAAATTAATATTGCATTAGCAGGTATTCTAATACATCACTGTAATCTCAGAGATAGAAAAAATAGGAAGTAGTATAATGTTTAAAAAGAGTGCCTAACTCATTAGAGAAAACAGTGAGAGCAATGGGTGACTCAGTTTTCAATAATGCTAATATATTAAGTACAATAGTCCAAAAGAGCAAAAAGAACGCTGTAAGAAAAAAATCAGAATATATCTGAATACAACCTGAAAAAGTGCACTTTTTTTTCCACATGAATCCTGCTTTTTTATTTTGGGAGGTATTCATTTTATTTTCCTCTATTGCATTCCAAAAACAATGAAAAAAAAAATACTGATAGGACACAGTCTGTTCTCATTTCAAAATATTAGAGCATGTTGGGTATGAGTGAAAAATAGAGAAAACTTCTTCCTCTACCTCTGCCATACCTCTGTCAATACACATCCTCTGCATCTCTCACTGTGTGTCCCTCTAAGTCTGAAATTTACCTCCCCAGTCTCTAGATATAAAGAGATGGACCACTCTGACGGGATCAAACAGAACTGATGTGTTGATCTGCAGTGCTCTGTGATTGTAACACTCTGATTCATCAAGAACTAATTTTCTTAAACTCTGATTGCAATTTTTTTTCCCTCTACTAATAGCCTATGTGTTTTAGAAGCAACTTTTTTGTTTTCTTAAAGATTTCTCTTTAGTTTTCTCAACTTGTAATATTTGTAAAAATATTGATAAAAAATTGTAAAATTTCCTTCATCAAAATTATTAGCCAGATTCTCTAGTTAGTCAAACTATAAAATCTGTATTAGTTACAGAAAATTAAACAAGTAAAAATGAAAGTAACATGCAAATGTCTCTTCAGTAGGTTGATTTACATGTAGTTCACTTTATTCTTATATTCAATCTGCAGTCCGCATGCAGTTATTTCCAGCTGACAAGACTTTTTTATTGGCATCTCACTGTCTTTCAGCTGTTAATTATTCCGTAATAATAGAGCCTTTGTGAACAACAGTTTTAAAGCAGCAGATGCAATGATTTCTGCCTTTTCTAATATTAGCATGCAAATCAATCTAAAACAGAATTGGTAATTTTTAGCTCATTTTGTGTTTCTTTATATCAGACTCTTTACTGCTTAGAAAGATGGAGGGAACAACACTGTGCTCTGTATTGCTACAAACAAGCCAAGTGTAATGACTCTGGACAGCATCACTAGATGAGAATTTTCAAAACTCCTGACATACTTTACACAACATGTTCTTGGTTAAGCTCCTCCAAGCCTGTTTATATGACCAAAAACAGATGTGAAAACTACTGTCTATTTTTACCATTTTTTAAGAATTCCACTGATTTCACATAACGAATGAATCTATACTTTATCAATTCGAGGCTCAGTGAGTTAAACTGCAAAAGGGTTGTTCTCACCTCATGTCCTGGAAGATGTTTTCAGCTAAAGTAAATGTTGTAAGCTATGCAATAAGTATCTGATATAATGATGAGTATAATAAAATAACTCAGGGCAGGTGGGGGGAGGTGTGGGGGCGGAAGCAGGAAGTAAATTCTTGTCGTTAATGAAAAGGAATTGGTATTTACATGACAAGATTCATTTGGTCAAGTATAAACAGCTACAGCTGGCCAGATGCATAACTTCTCTGATTCCAGACAAGGAAAGGTATTCCTGCAATATAGAGCTATTAATTTGAATTGTACTATCACAAGCCTACCCTGAAAAACAGATGCTGTGCAATTCTGTTTCATTATCTTCTGGGTAATTTTGTCTTGTTTCTGCTGCTAAAGCTGAAAAGTTTTAATCATTAAGTCTGGCTTCTGTCAAGTGTTTGCTTGTTTTTCTGTTTGTTTGTTTCAAATGCTAGATAATTACATACATTCTAGAGTAAATTTTTTTCCTGAGTAGCTATGACCAAATTAAATTGCTAAATTAATTTAGAGGCTCAAAAATTGTCTTTGCTTTGAATGAAAAATAGTTCTTCAAGATGACAAAAGGACCTTAAAGACATGTCCAAACCAAAAAGCAGAACATTCCAATGTCCTATAACTGATAATTGCCTAACATGGTGGCTTACAGAATACTTACCTATTCCTTTGGTAAATTAAGCAGTAAGTTACTTATCTCAGTTAATACTTCAGCAGTTTTCCACTCACGTTCCTTTAGAAATCCTATGTAAATACTATCTACATTTTTGCCAATTGCTACTTTTCATTTTATTGATTTACTCAGAATTTTTTTTCTTCTGACACTTTAAGACTGTTCTTCCAATATTTCCAGAGATCAGAAATGCTCTACCATGGGAAAGTCCTAGTGCTTCTCTGTGGTGAAGGCTTTCTCAGTAACCTCAAAGCTGTGAGCCCTGTATACTCTCCAGCATGTTTCCATTTCTGGTGTGCTAAAAAAAAAGCCTTATGGCTCTGAATAGCGTTACATCCAATATGATGCTTAGCAAAAGCAGATGTGACATCCAAGGTCACTGTTTAAAACAGATTACTTCATATTCATATTCAATAAGGGCTTTTCTCAGCTGAACTTCTGTCTAGAAGCTTAGGAAGCCTACCTGGAATCACCAAATCACTCTCTTATCCACATATATACTATATAAAAATGTAATCTCAATATTCTTGGGGGTGGAGCAAAATATTTTTCTTTTAGGTTCAGCATGTTTTTATCCTAAGGAAAGGATGTTCTCTGCTTGTGTTTGAAGAAAAGTGTATTTTATTATTATTATTATTATTACTTGTATGTATTTAGAAAGGAGCTCAGATCTCTAAGCCACAAATGTTACCTTGTTATTGTGGTTGGTTGTGAAAATAGATGTAAAGGAAAATGCACCCCATTTCACACAACACGTTTGTGTGAAATAAAATGTTTTTTAGGATAGGTAATTAAGCATTAAATGAAAGTAATTTAGTATACCAGAGATAAAAATGGAAAAGGAAAGCTAATGTGAAAAACAGAAAAACAGATACATGCTACTGAATACAGCATTTGATATTTGCCATCATGAATGAATTTATTCAGTCCCATTTCACAATGAAAAGCAGGGCTTGTTTTTGTTTCTATCAGGACCAAAAATATTGCTATTAGTTTTTTAGAAACTCCAAATTCATTTGTGCAGCTACTGAACATCATATGGCAGACTTCGTAATTTTTCAACCCTCATGATCCTCTGCAGGAAGCTATTCTTGATGAGTTCCTTCTTCTTCCACATGTTGGATAAAAGTATCTCCTCTGACTTAATCTAACAATAAAAAGTTTCTGCTTCATCTGTGTGCTACAAATGCTAAACTAATTTGAGCTGTTCAATTTCTGCTTTATGCCTTTTGAAGCCCATCTCTCTCCTTTAACTGGAAAGGGTAACCAAGCCTTTCAGTGTTCACTAAGATTCTCTCTTGCTCATCATTAGGAACAGTGATGCAGAACTCCTCATTAGGGCAGGAAGCATTCAATATATCATGCTGAAATTCCATTTGTGCTGATCTTTTCTTAAAAAAAAAAAAAAAAAAAAAAAAAAAAAAAAAAAAAAAGATCAATTATTATTTGTCTATTGTTCATCTTTGCATCGCAACAGGACTTTTGGTACTAGAATGATAACTTCAAAAACAAGCTCCCCACTTTGTTGGATCCTCCCATCTCCTACTGTTTTCCTGGGGGATAAATTTGGCTTGTGATTAGAACACTTGCCTAAAGATCAAGAAGCCTGAGCTCTGCTCATAATTATGTGTATTCACTGTGTAACCCAATCTGTTCCTCTGCCCATAAAAATTGAGATAATAGTACCCACTTCTGTAAAGTACTTTAAAGCTTCAGATAAAAGATGCTGTAAAAGCTAAGTGCTATTATTAAAGCTTTCTCAGTAAGCTGGGTATCAGCCCGAGGAACAGAAGGCTAGACACAATACCTCACCATCAGAAAGACTACACTAAAATGGAGGTTACAGTAAATGACAAAATATTTCAGTTCTCACACAAACTTTTAACAAATTCCATCACCATTTTGACATGCATCTCATAGTGGATTTTTTTTTTTATTTTTTTATCTTTTAATAGTAACTGCCAGAATCTCAGTCTTCAGAGAGATTTCCTATTTTGGAACAGAAAACTCTACTGCTTCATGGTCTGTAGAAACCTTCCCAGCAACCAACACCTCAGTTTTAGTATCCTAGTAAAGCACCTGAAGAGATTTAAAAGAAATGCTCCACACCATCTAAATCATGACTAGTTAAATCAAGCTGAAACAAATGTTTGTCCAAAAGAGCTGGGTTCAGGAGAAATTGAACCTATTTCCCCCACAGACTACTGCATTCTGCAGACTTTTCTGTAGTTCATCCTGTACCTAAGATCATGCCTGATATAAGCTGAGAAAACTGAATTCAAAACTGCATGCAAGAGCTACAGCCACTTTTTCTTTGAAAATCTAGAATGAACATCTCTTTAATGGAATAAAACCCAATGAGAAAGTAAGTGTCCTAGGTTTGGAGAAAGTCAGTGTGAATAGAGGAAAAAGTACCCCATAGTAGATGAAAAGGGAACACTTAGCTACAGAAAGGGAAAGGGGGCCTAACTAAGGCAAAGGGGTAGTTACAGATAGATAGTTTATGTTAAGGGGGGGCAGAGAGGGGGTGAATTGCAGACATTAAGTTTGAGAAAACAAGGGGATGAAGGCCATGAAGATAAGGGTGGAACAGCCCAAGAACAGTGTGGTGATTAGATGTCCACAGAGCAAGCTGGAACCAGTTTGGGGGGCACCCCTCCCGCAGGGTCAAAAGTTTACAGCAAGGAAGACGATGAGTCTTCGCAAGGAAGATGATGAGCCTTCATCCCACGGCCACCCCCACGACTCACTACGCACGCGCAAGGGGGAAGGGACTGCATGCTAATGGGGTCTCAGGAATATAATGAATATGTATCCAAATTCCTGCAAACTATTGATTATGTATTAGTTCAGCCTATATCTGCTGCACGCTTTCTCCTAACGTTGTGCAAGTGAGGTGGAGCTATACCCCTTGCACCAGGGTGTATGCGCATCACTCATTAAACATACCTACTTTATAACTACTTCGTGGTTATGAAGTTTGATTCTGCAAGTCAGTTGTCCTAGGTTTGAAGAAAGTAAAAAGAAGTGGCTATTCATATGGAGTATGGCTAAGTCGTGGAGCTACTTGCCATGAAACATTCTGGATGACATTTGTTGCCATAAATTATAAGGTAAATCTGTTTGTTCAATATAAACCAATCTGCAGATATCACCGTTGGATCAGAAATTCCCTGTAATGAAGCTTACTGGAAGCTGTGATGATGTTTAAGAGGGACTGCACATACTCAGTTCTTTCACTCCTAGGCATCCATTGCTAGTTACTGTTGAAGACAGAACACTAGACAAAAGGTACCTTCAGATTTTAATATAACCTTTTGTTACAGACAGGTCTGTCCATAGATTATGTGCTGGAGCTGCTAGAAAGAATATCTACAATAATTATTGGATTTATAGAAAAAAAATCTACTGTACATGGCATTAAGTTTTCAGTTAACTAATTGGGAAAACTAATCAGTAGTCTAACATCAAGCTTCTTCTAGCTGCTTACTTTAGATACATCATTCTTATATTCTTGGATTGGCTTCAACCAAACTGCTAAACAATTTTATCACAACTCCCTCTCAGTAAGGGAGATTTTGCTAGTGGTAGGAGGGTCTAAAAAATTTGTTCTCCTTAAACTAAACTTCTACTTAAACTATTTGAAGAAATTCACCAGAAATAGGTCTTTTTTTGTTATAACAACAGTGAAATACAGATTTTCATTTTATCTAAAAAATCCTTGTGTGCTACGACGTTTTGATCATTAATTGATTTATAAATAAACAACAATTCATGCAAAACAGACCTAATAAATGCTAAAACCCCAAAACCTATACATAAGCTGCAATAATGTCTCATTTTCCTGCCTCCATACAGGAAATCTCTCTACTGAAAGAAAAAAATGAAAGCTGCAGCAGTTTCTTATGCCTGCTGCTGTACTGCGAAGGCAGGAACTCAGGGAAGGGAAAAACTATGCCAACTCTAATGTTGACTGGTAGGATCAGGCTCTTGGAAAACCTTCTGGGAGTGGCCAGACCCAGAGACTAACTCCTGAGATGTAGCAGGTTCCCTGTGCTAAATTAGAATGGAAAGGAAAAATACATTCTGTCAGGTTTGCTCTTCAAGAGACCCTTTCAGCACTTGTGTAAATGTGTTCACTTGCGTATGAATAGGCGGGATGCCTGGAGAGATAGTACATAATTCGACATTAATTGTAAAGATGAGCTGCTTTTCTTTACATAAAATGTCAGAATTGTACCAAAATAGGTATCATCTATACTGAAAAACATTTTTTTGCTTGTCTAGAACAAATATACATACATACAAAACTCAGTGGTTTGTGCCTCTTTTTCAGTTGATCAGCTTTTCCTGAGATAAATCTATCCTGCAAGATGAGCTCTAAAAGACCAAAGGTAAAGTGTAAGTGTCAATTCATATTACTTAGGTGATACCAGAGGTGGAGAAGTGCATACACAAGGGTAGCCTTTAATCAAAATAGCCATATAGACACTCAGAATGGATGTCTAGACCAATCTTACTTCACAGATACACAAAGTTAGAAGACAGGTACGGTTATCCTGAATATTTCCCCTAGTATTCCTAGTATTACCAAGAAAGACTTCTAATTAAAATAACCTTTCCCTGATAGTGAATAGATAGTGAATGAGAGGAAAATGGCAACCACACTCATTCTAAGAAAATAAACAAATAAATAAAGGAGGAGAAAGGCACTCCAGAATGACAAGAGGCAATTATAGTTAATGACCTTCCTACAGCTTATCTTGTTTTGATTATTGTTTTGACAATACATAAAGACTGAGAAAAGTTTGGAGGCCCAGTTGGCATGACTTGAGCCCCAGGTCTGAACAGACAGGAAATTTTTTAGTGTATATGAAATGTAAGGTGACAATGGAAATTAATGGAAATACACTGCAGCTCAAATTTTCAATGAGCTTGCACGGAACAAATGACATATGGAAATTCATTATTCTTTCATCTTTCTGTCACATTGTTGAGAAATTTTTCATGGGTATTTGAAAGTAAGAAGTTTTTGTTCTAGAGATAAGTCATTAATAAGATGAAAGAAGATAAAGATAACAGTTTTTTAAATCATCCTTCTTTTTCTTCTGATCTACAATTGACTAAAGGTTTGGTTTTCTAATTTTTTATAGATGCCTGACAAATTGTGTCAGAGTTTATAGCACAGAGTTCTGAAAAAAATGACTGAGGCAGTAATAATACAACTTCATAATGGAAAATGAGTATAGAAATTACACTGGAGGCACATTTTACATATTTTTAATATCAGAGGTCTATGTCAGTAACATCAATGTAATTCTGCATTATTTGGCAGACTTCATTTTGACATCAGTTTCTTACAGTTTTTAGAATTCTCTTTATTTCCATTATAATGCATTTTGCAAGAGAGATTATTTTAGACACAGGTAATAGGCTTTGTTATCATCATACTATTTTTGTATGATATGGTAATATAACTTGGGTTTATGCAAGTTCTGACTGTCAGTTATGCTTTGTTCCTTGTTTACACCAAGCAAAAGAACCCATGAGTATAACACAAGATGCTGATGCTCCAGCTGACTGTGCTAAGCTGCCTGTGGGACTCATCTGGAATATCATTTGCAAGCATATTATCAAACTAAAAATTTTACAAGAAAGAGAACTGATTTCAGTTTTTATTCTAAGAGAGATAAAAATATGCTTATGTTATATACCTTGTATTTCCAAAAGTAAATGTGTGACACATTATATTTGTATAAACTAAATTACATATCAAAATAAAAGCATTTAATTTAAAGTGAAACATATCTACTCAATGAGTCAAACAAGAAGAATTATGAATGCATAGACTCAGAATTATAAATACCAATATTGTTTAGAATAGAGCTTTTTAAAGCAGTGGTTTCGTATTGCAGGCTACAATGTCATATGGCCCTGCTCTCCTATTTTCTTATGTAGGCCCAGGATGCCACCATATCAGGCAGTGAACAGTGTGTTTCTGCAATGATGACAGCAATGTGAAAGATAAACCATGTTCTGGATGACTATGCACAGCTGGTGCGGATTTTGATGAGCTCAGCCTGCAGGTACTTGTTTGTCACTAGCAAAAAGGCATAGATAATGGTGGCAACTATGCTGATAAATAGTATTTTAGCTGGGAATTTGCTGTCTCAAATAGTGTTATTGTGCTTTTTTATCTGTTGTTGTTTCCAAGGAAATAATCAGGAGGCATTAATTTCAGAGTAACCTACATGTGTTCAAATAGAAGTACTCACCCAAAATAACCATTACAACTACTACCTACTTTCAAGTTCTATTTGTTTTGTTTTTGTTTTTGTTTTTTGTTTGTTTGTTTGTTTCTGCTGTTTTCATTAATTCCAAAACTAACATTATTGTGGCACGTTGCTAAGTCATGATTATGAAAATTCCAGTTGTTTAGAAGTTTTACACGCTCTTCTCAATCTCTTCATAAAAGATACTTACCTACCACAGACAAAAAAGTATGTCTTCATTTATGGAGTGCTCAGAAGATTTTAATGTCACCTGAAATATTGAAATTCATTAATAAGCACTACCTTGGCTATTTTTGTCTAATGAACAAGTGAGGGAAAAGGTTGAAATGTTATTCTGCACTGTTGAATGGCAACAGCGTCTTTCCATTCTAATTAAGTTCAAATTTACAATTTAATTCTCTAAGGTAGATTATAGATAATATCTAAAAAGTAATCACTAGCAATTATCCACTGTCTATTTTTCACTAATGATGGAAAGTTTTTGTTATTTTCAATTGAAATGATCTTTCAATTACCTGGAATATCCTAGTATTACAAGGAAAGGCTACTGTAAATTTTTACTTCTTATAACATTGACAAAGGGATTATTGAAAGAGAGAAGATCAATGTGTGCCAATATTACTTCATATTTTCCTTTATTGGAGCCAAAGGGTAGGTTAAGGTAAAATATTCAATTGATTCAAATGGAAGTGCAGGAGAGATCAGGCGAGGCTAGAAAAATCAAATATGAACAAAAATAATTATACTTCTTAGGAGAAGCTTAGAAGAACTGTGATTTCATCCTATTATCTGTATGGTGCATGTTTCTGTTAAAGCCCTCACCCATGTAGCCATAATTTAGAATAGAACGTGAACTTTAAGAATGGTCTTAAATTTTTTATTCCCCTGGTTTGTGTCATATACAAATGCAGGCTTATCTTGTTTCATTTCAACTCTGAAGCTGTGAAGAAAGAATCAGTGATGTTGGTAGATGCCTCTCCCTCAATTTATGCTGTGGATGTCCTGTAATATTAAACAGGACTCCTACTCATTTTTAAAGTTGCATCTGTACTTTGGGCTCCATCTCTCT
Source organism: Excalfactoria chinensis (assembly GCF_039878825.1). NCBI lineage: Eukaryota > Metazoa > Chordata > Aves > Galliformes > Phasianidae > Excalfactoria > Excalfactoria chinensis. The sequence goes on along the minus strand of NC_092825.1, from coordinate 26,554,993 downwards.
TTATTTGCTAACATCTATCTAACTTGCAGTTGTCAGCTTATTGAATTGCACTTCAAGTAGCTATTCTGACCAAGGTAAGTGTTTAAAACTTCAGGAAAGTCTATTATTGAGAAATTGTCAATGCTCCAGTCAGGGACTACTGGCCATTTATCTTTTAACTACTGGTGTATTTCCACGGAACACTGAAACTTTAGCTCAGGCAGACTTTGCAGAAAAGGGTAAACTTGCCATAGGAAAGACATGGATAAAAAAAGCCAGAACCAGTTTTGAATGGCTATATATAGCAAGAAAAGTGAGGAAGATAGCAAAATAAGCAGATCATGAAGAGGGAGGAGGGCTGGATGAGCTCTCTATTCTGCCTTGCTGAAGGTATCATATCATCATAGTATCATAGTATCGTGCGAGTTGGAAGGGACCTTAGAGATCATCGAGTCCAACTCCCGGGATTCGAGCCCTCTAGTGTAGCAGAGCGGCAGTTATCCACTTGCGCCACAGGGGGGATTCGAACCCGGGCCTCCAGTGTTGCAAGCGGCGGTTCTAACACCATGCGCCACCGGAGGCACACATCCGGAGGACACCGGAGGTCCTCAAAGTAACAGAAGGTGAGATCAGAAAGGGCAGGGAATACGTGTTTGACAGTGAACTAAGGATTTTCTTATAGTTAAGAAAGTAAAATGACAGTTTTAAGTAAATGCTTTGCCAGGTACCTGCTTCTTGTGGGATTTTTTGTGTTTGTTTGTTTTTGTTTTTCTGAAACACTGTTACGTCAGAGTTTAAGCCAGAGGACCAGAGACCCGAAGCTTCTCTGCAGGGTAATGGAGAAGGGACCATGGCAATCTAATATTTCAGAGCCTGGTCTCATGACAGATTGGGTGGATGGCAGTATACCAGCACACATATTATCTGCATGCATATATCAAGTACAGTACAAATGATTATCTTAAGTTCAGCTGGAACAGAATTGTTTTCTTCAGGGTGTCTGGTATGATACTGTGTTTTGGTTCTAGGAAAAAAATAATGCTGATAACACACCAATGTTTATAGTTGCTGCTAAGCAGTGCTTTACAGATCCAAGGCTGTCTGCAGTGAAGGGCCCAAGGAGATGGGAGGGAACGGAATCAGGACAGCTGAAGTAAACTGGCCAAAAGGATATTCCAGGCCATATGACATTATGTGGAGCAAAAATTTTGAAGGGAGTGAGAGTTCATTTCTCTCTCTTGCTCACTATGGGACTAGATTGGCATTGATTGATGGTGGTGAGCAATTGCTAGTGCATTACTTGTTAGCACTACTTCTATAGATTCATATACATATATAGTCATTACTATTATTATCCTTTTCCTTTCCTCTATCTTGGTAAATAATTTTATGTCAACCCATTAGTTCTATTTTGTTGGGTTTTTTAATTCTCTCCCCCATTCCATTGGAAAGAGGAGTAGTGTGAGAACAACTGTGTGGTGCTGAGCCTCCTGTGGGTTTAAATCACAACATGCATACAAAGTACACACCAGAGAGACTGAACCCCAAAACACAGCTTTGAACAGAGAACAATAATGTGTAGTCTTAATTACATTAACAACATATTGCGTCTAATGTCTGGTGTCCTTGAAGTGGGTCATGCATGACAGTTCATACCAAGTGGGAGCAAAACAATACAAAAATCTCTGGAGCTTAAGGCTGTGTAATGGATCCCAGTCCATTGTTCAGACATAGGCTGACAAACAGAGAAGTTACCTTGAAAGAACCCAATATTGTTATGCAAAGATTTTAATTATTTCAGGCTTAAATTTTATATCTGTTTTTTATATCTGTACTTTCTCCTTTTTGCTGAAAATGCGAAAAACAAAGGAATTTTTTTAATAGATGAAGTATTGTCATTTTTTCCTTTTCAGACCAGCAGCAATTTTTTCGTATTTAAAAATCAGTGGAGCACTGTAATTTAAAAAAGTCTGGACAAAATTTTAAAGGATATATTGTTGCTTCACCAAAAAGTTTATTGTACTGTTAATCTACTGTTCAGTCAATCTGTTTGAATATGTTATGCCAGTGGAAAATAGTACATAACTGGAATTATCTGAGAGGAAGAGAACAATGACCACAAAGTTGCAGTGTGACTCCCATCAACCTATAGCTCATTACAGGCTTAAAGCCAAAGTCCTACAGTTAAGCATGGACTTAAGTCCTATTTAAAGCAATAGAAGTTTAGTGCATTTTTAGAGTTATGCATATAATTAAATGCTTTGTTGTGAGAAGCCTCATTGCTGAGGTTACTCAGTGCTTTGCATGACCAGACTTTAACTGTAATCACAATACATATACAGGTAGTGATATTTCTGGTTGAAAAAAGGATAATGATCCATAATGTGCTTTTAAAGTATAGACAGTGAACATCTGGAGGAGGTAAGATAAAATAAGGTAGATGACAATGGTGAATATTTGATTTATGATGATAACATCTGCCAGAGAATATGCAAACCTAGGTACTCTATGTAGGTAAAATGAGAACGTGTTAATCTCCATTAAAGTTGCATATATCAATTTCTGCATCATTTTTCACTTTTATTAGTCCTTGGGTCAACTTTCAGATGTAAGGAATGCTACACTCGCTGTAACGAGCTCAGAAAAATAAATAAATAAATAAAAAAAACACATCACATCTACCAACATTTTTTCACAAATATTTTCTTTCTATTAAATTTATTTCTTAAATGTATCTTGTCTGTGTAGCATAGTTTCCATTGCAAACTTGTAACAGTAATGAATAACAGCCTTCTGAACAGAGACTTAGAAGAAATTTACTTCACCTCATGTTGCTCAGCCACCCAATGAAAGAATTTCTTTCCATGACACACAAGGACTGCACAGATCATTTTTAAAATGGTCATTAAATGCCATAAGTCAGTAAAAGGAAAATACAGAATCATAACATTTCTTCTGTTTTCTTTATTCCCCTCAGTTTTTGCAGTAAAAACAGCAAATATGCAATGTTTCATGGACTGTCATTAAGAACTTGGGAAATATCATTTAGATAACATTTTCATTCTTCTAAGTCTGGATAGCTTTTTATTTATTATTTTATAATTGGTGAATTAAACCTTTTCTCTAGCCAGTATGCAATGACACCAACAAAGGTGGATTTCTGCAAAGTATATCTCAGCATCAGCATTGTTAATAGTTATAACTCAATGCTTGATTAGTGCATGCACCTCTAAAATAGGCCTATTTTGCCTTGAATAGTCTATTTAGAATGCATGAGATGAAGCAGTCACGTGTTTATATTTACACTATAGATGGATTTATAGTTTCAGTACAAATTTTAAAAGATACAAAAATGAAAACATCATTAGACATGAGAAGACTGTCAATTGGTTATCTTACCCCAAGAGATTTTTACACATATGTGTCTCTTATAACACTGTATGTGGGCTTTTTCTGCCTTTCTGAGTTGGCAGTTGTGCTTCAAAGCCCATTTCAGGAGCCACATATTAATGGCTTTCTGATGCTCTGTTGAACCATTGATCCTGCAAAGTTTGCAACCTCTGTGACAATGAAAGAGGCATCCTGTTGCTCCTTTCATGCTTTTTCTTTTCAAAAGAAGAGAAAAAAGTATTTAAGAAAATATTTTCAGCATTTCATTAAAGCATTTCTGAAAAAAAAAAATCTTTGAAAGTTTTCTCAGAGAGCACCTGAAAGGTAAAAGTTGTCTCTTAAGTTCCATATTATTGTTGACATCAAAATATTTTTAACATTTACATGCTGAAACTGACATGCATTAATTTAAAGTGCAGTTTATAATTGTAATAACAGTCCTCTGCTTCAAAAGAAATAAAGTGTGAGGTCATGTAAAGAAGCGGTGTGTTAAGAATACCTGTTGCCAAGAGGGAAAGTAAGATTTAGTTCTGATATGAAGTAATGAGGCAGGCATAGTTGGTCGCTGCTGTTCACGCACTTCACCAGGAGGGACCCTGCTGCTCAGACAGTTTGAATGCCAGCTCTGGATACCTGGGCAGCAGGAAAAAACTGATTTTGATTCCAGACAGAAAATGCGAAGTCTCAAGAAAGACAGCTGTCCATGCATGCAAGATGTGCAATGCAGGTGCAAGTTGGACCATTTTCTTTTCGTCTGGGAACAGCCAGGAGCAGCACTGTATTGAAACAGAAGTGGTGACTGCCCACCACAGCAATTGGGCTGAGGCAAAAATGCAGACAGAGGGGCCACAATGTTTCCAGGCTGATGCACGCACCCAGGCCCTCTGGTGTGGGGAACTCCAGAATTTGAAAGTCCCCATGGATCTGGGGATAGAGAGGGGATGTAGTGGGTGCAATTGTGTCCAAAATACATTCAGACTTATAAAACAGTCCAGCTTTTATCCTCTTTGCAAGGCTAAAAGCATGTGCAGTTAATTTACAGGCTAAAGTTTCTTATTAACTTTCAACAGCAAAGGCCGTTATTTGGGTCCTAAATCAAAGTATAACTGCGATGTCATTTTCTTCCTGTTGCAGATCCGGCATTGTATCAACCCTTTCTAGATATGCAAGGAGTTGTCTTTATAATTCAATCCATTTATCTTTCATTGCTGGCTCTTCTGCTACAATTTTCCACCTCTGTGCTCCACTAAAAGTCTATTATGTGACATTCATCTATTCTAATATTCTCCATTCCCCAATTTTCTGAAAACTGCCAGTGTATTTGAAACCCTCTTGTTCTCCAAAAATCCAAGTGGCATGATTAAGATGGGAGACCTGCAAAATGAATACATCATTGTTCTGTAGTTTATTAACATAGCACATCATTGAGCACTGTTCTACAACTTAACTGATTCTCTGCTGGAAACCAAGGATGTTTGTTATTAGCTTTGGGACTCCCAGTTTTTCAGATTTCCTATTGCTCAGACATGCTAACAATATATTTTGTGTTTTGCTTTTCCCCCCCCCTCCCCCCCTTCCCCCCCCCAGTTTCTCAATGAAATTGTAACCATGAAGATCACAGTAAGAGTTAAGACCAATTTTGGTAAATTCAGCTGTAAGATGTTAATATCAGGCTGATGTGCCAGCTTCAGAAAATACCTTAGCTATTTCAAGTCTCACATTTTCAAAGTTTTTTGCGAAGACCAAGATGAATTATTTTACCATTTATGTGCCATGGTCACATTTTCATGCCATTTTTCCTCACTGTGTAGTCATGGTTTCTCAGGTGACCTTAGCTTAATCCCCACTACACATTCTTTGCTTTCACTGATCTTCTTCACTCCGCATATTCCTTGTAATTAAATTTAGTACCAGTTATGCTCTAAATTTCTGTTCTAATACATCTATCAGGGATTTTAAGCTCTTTAAACATCCATCTTTTTTTCCCCTTTTAATATATGCAGAACTGTAGAATGTGATGTTAGATGTTCTCAGACCTTGGCTTCCATACTTTTATCAAGGAAATGTGCAAATCATATTAGATTAAGAGATGCTTCACATATGCTGAAATAAGAAGATGCTTAGGTCTGCCCTGGGTCAGAATGATTTCCATAAAATACTTTCTGAACTGTATTTTCAGCAAAGTCTTTCTTTCTGTCTGTTTTAAATGGAAATTAAATTATTGGATTAAGGAGTCTGTGAATGATATAACCTTCTTGGCTTTTCTGTTGATTTTTTTTTTTTTTTCCTTTTCCTTTTCTGTAGATTTTTCCTTTTTTTTTTTTTTTTTTTTTTTTTTTTTTTTTTTTTTTTAATATTAAACAACTTACCTTATTTGTGTGTGGGGTTATATATTCAAACAAAAATTACTTTTCAAGAAATTCAAAATTTAATATCTGCCAGTTTTTCTATAAGTCACAACGTTGGCACTTAAGTTTCATAACTGCAAGCAATTTTTAAATCCATAGGGCTTTCTTTAAATTGATATTTCATATCTAATATCATACACATACAGAAAAACAAAGGCATTATCCTACTAAAAGGACAGTATAAGCCAAATAAGTAAATAAATAAATTCTAAGCATAAGCTGAATTAAGGATTCCTTATTCACTGTTTTAGCTAAATATTTACTTCTGTTTCTCCATTTCATATAAACTGAAATATCAGAACCCTATCTGAGTCAAGACATGGTCCTTCAAGTATTAATGCCTTCTGTATAAACATAAGCATTACTAACTTTCCCATGTATGTTGCATGACCAGAACTTCAGCATTATCAAAGTAGTTTCCATTTATCTAAATCCAGGTATAAATTAACCTAAGAAAATAAGGAATAAAGGATTATCTAAAGAAGCAATTGAATGTTTCTCTTGGAATTTAACAAAAAAATAACAAATCTTGATATGAAGTTAGAGCATGGAGGGCTAAAGACCTGGACATCAATAATATAGAGCTTAAGTAGTGCAAAAATTGAATATACATAGTAACTAGAGAACTAGAGTTCTCCATGCAAGTAGTTTTTTAAAAACCCACAGATCAGACCAGTTTTAAATTTTGGAGCTAAACTTTGCTAAATTTATTTATTCAGACATGATGAAAGTGGTCATTATTTTACGAAATTAAGTGTTTTCACTACATGGACTTGAAAATGTTCATCCACATTGTTCCATCATTATTATTAAAACATTAAAAAAATATTTTTTTTCTTCTAGCTTACTTACTTAATCAAGTGAAGAATTTCACAAATAGCTATGTAAGAGCTGAATATCTTATGTTTTCCAAGAAGCTGAAAGCAATCAATAAATAAAAATACCAGCTGTTTGGAAGAGCTTTGATTGTAGTGCAAGTTAAAAAAAAAAAAAAAAAAAAAAAAAGGATAGTACACATTCAGAGAAGTAGCAAATAAGTTGTTTTAATTTCAGTTGAATTTGCAGAGATAACTTAGTTAATATGGGAGCAGAATTTTTGTAGCAGTGATTCTTAACCTGATGGAGTAGCAGAGAATTATAGAATGGCTTGGGTTAGAAGGGACAGCTAGGGTCATCGCGTTCTAACTCCCTACCATAGGCAGGGCTGCCAACTGCTAGATGAAGTGTGAGATCAGATTGCCTGGAGCCCCATCCAGCCTAGCCTTAAACACCTCCAGGGACAGGGCATCCACAGCCTCTCTGAGCAAAATGACATCTGTGCATTTTGGACTTTTTATGTTGGCCGGTAAAACACGGAACTGTGTAATTGTGTCTATGCCCACAAACAAGATAAATGGAACAAAATAATTATGAAAACACTATATATTGACACCACTGTTGCAATTTTTCCTCAGCTGAAAAGATCATCAGTATGAGATTCCATAAATGTATAAATGAGATACTCAGTAATGAACAGATAACCTAAAAGAAGAGACCAACAATAACCCTTTTTTAAGCAATTATGGGTTATACAAAGTTTCACACAATGTTCTCACAGTGCTGTGGATGGATTATCAGAAAAGAAACTCAGATATACTTTCCATAAGGTCCTGACTTTTGTTAGTATTCACTGGAGAGATAGTACAAAAGTTTTAGATTCTATGGGATGTATTTAGTATTTATTTTTCAATAATAGATGGAAATGCTGTATTCCAAAAGGTGAAAAAGTATGAAAAATATACATGCCTACAAGTCATAACTGTGATAAACAAGTGAGGCTTATTGGAAATTATAGTATGGGAATGGAAAACAATTTAATCTTTAGCACTAAAGTTGCCATTCCCTGATACTAATTTGGATTTAGTACATGAAATACTTGGGTCAGATGGTCCTGGAGTTTGGAATCAATTCACAGGACTAAAATAAAATGAGAAACTGCAGTACACAGTGTAAAATTTCTCCAAGTATGTCTCAGATAAGAGTTATATGAACTACAGGATGATTGCTCTCCATACTGTTTAAATCAGCCTGGTAGTCTGCAGTTCATACTCAGAATTCTACAAATGATAGTGTAGTTTTCATAATTACATAAGTGAATTTGTACTGAACAACTACTTTCAGTACTATACATGTATATATATATTTATATACATTTGGGGCACTTAGCAAAAAAAATAATCTATCCAAAAGCTTTATAGGAAAATGTTTATTAGAGTTCATTTACTGAAGCACAGCAGATATGCCTTTGTGCAAGACAGCTTTGATCTGAAATTTTGTGGAATGCTGGACTCCAGGAAAAACTTAAGTTATCTGTCATGTTATTAAACCTCATTGGTAGGTTAAGAGTCATTAAATGGGAACAAACTAAAAGTTCAGGGGTAGAACAACTGCAGGTTACATAAGAATACTATTGAATTACATACACTGTGCAGTCAAATGAATAATTAATAATAATAAAACTAATAATTAATATGTAAAATTAATGTTTAAAATTATCCATTGTGAATATCTACATTTCAGGAAAAACAGAAGTAATGATAAATTTTGTTTACTGCAGTCCTTTTTTCTTGTCTGAAGTGTTCTCTTGATCACAAAAAAAAACTGACTTAATTGGAACGCTAACCATCGATTATTCTCTTTTCTAAACTGGGGTCCAGTCTGATCTTGAATGTTGCTAGGGCTGGGGCATTCGTTACCTCTTTGAGGAGCCTGTTCTAGTGTCTCACCACCCTTATTTTAAAAACCTTCTTCCAATCTAAATCTCTCGTATTTTAGTATGAAACCATTTCCCTTTGTCCTATTATTCATATCAATTCCTGAGTTGGCAGACAGAAAAGAAGTCACAGCATCTTCTCTGCTGGTCTTGGTTTCCCATTTCTTATCCATCTGTAACCGAGAAGGGTTTTTGTTTTGTTTTGTTTTTTAATTGGTCTTTATTTTTCCTTTCAAAGTCTTTTGTCTTTATTATTTATTTACTTACTTATTATTTACTAATTATTTTCCCAGTGATTTTCCCTGTAGTCTATGCTATGTATTTCCATCATTACTTTTCCCACCTTTTTATACCCTTCTATGCTTGTCTGTCACTTCAATACCTCCTTTTAATCATTGCTCTCCCTCACTAGCAGATCTATAGAATTAATCACAGTATGACCCGCAGTTTTACAGACTCCCTACACATTAGTGACTTATAAACTTGAAGATACCCCTTGTGTCCTTCTGATTTTAATACTGATATGGGTTAGCCGTCTTATCTTACCTATTCCCAACATTACTTGACTCTTTTCCTTCATCCTGGTATTTCCATCCGAGTAATGGCAAATTGAAATTTCCACTCTGTAGTTTCAGCTGTGCTATCTTTCAGCAATCGTTAATGCAACTAGAAAAAATATCAGAAATATATTTTATTTGCAGCAACTTTTCTATGATCAGACACCAGCAAAAGTATCGCAAAATACGTAAAACTAAAAAAGTTAGAATATATCTGAAAAATGAAATAGTTCAGAAAACTCCAACTAATTTTGCTATGAGATGGTTATTCCCAAGGAAGTTCTTGGAATTAATTCTTGAAATTACAGATGTAAAGATGTCTTAGTTTAAAAGAAAAAAATCTGGCAAAGTATCCTTTTCCGCCATGTGCATTTACCTCACATTTCATGCTACTTTTTCCAGCTGCTTTTGTTCTGTTTTTCATAATTTTTCAAGCTATACAATTAAAAGAGCTTGAATGTAACAAAAGCAACAACAACAAATAGAATAATCCACAATTTTGTGGTCATGTATAAATAAATAAATAAAATCAACTCTTCAAATGTACTGTAACCTGACTCTAAATAATGTAAAAATAGTGAGAACTGTACACACAGTCGCTAAGACAACAGGTTTGTGTCCCAGGGCTGTATTGGATTGTGCAGAGTGATGTACAGTATGTACACAAGTCGCTGAGCTGGGTCATAAAGCTACTCGTAGTACAGACTTTGAACTGAACCCCGGACTGTTTTCACCACTCGAAGAAGCACTGCACCAAAACCAGTGTGGTGTCTGTAAGAAGGATGCAAGCTATGGAGTGCTTCTCTTGTTTTGGTTTCCATACATGTTTTGCATAGAACAAAGAAAATGTTGCAATGACATGTGAAACTACAGAGTTCGTCTTCCCTCTGACAAGACTTTTTTCTAATTCACCATGTAGATGTAATCAAGAAGGAAAGTTTGATTTTCATACAATTTACCTTATGGATACGTCACATAGACAAGAACTCTTAAGGCATTCATCTTAATTCTTTGCTCCTATTTGCATGACAAAGACTGAGATTACAACCTCTTCTTGCAGGGCTTGATATCCTCTGCCTTTTATTCTTCTTTTACATTATTTGCAATGTGAAGTAGATATCCTATTTTCTGTGGGTGTGGTAAAGTGAGACTTAATTGACACTATGTGGTGTGTTTTTTTACAGTTACGGGAGCTCCATGAGAGCAGTGATTTACCACCTAGAGCAGTGATGTTCCCAAGTTGTGATAAGTTACCAAAACAAATTAACAAGAGCAACAGGGACGGGAAAGCTTTCTTGCTGACACTCTGCAAATATGACACATTTACACCTTATTTCCAAGTGCATTCCTAACCACAACTCACTGTATATATAGATTAAATTGCCTATAAAATAGTCCTAAGTATGTAGCACTAGAAGTGTGTATCATAATGTACTGGTTTGAAAAGTTCACAGTGACAATGTGAGACATAAATACTCCAGTCTTGTTATTTTTCTAATAATGACACACAATGACCCAGTTCTCTTTTGCCTTTCTACACTTGCAGATCAATGAATTAGGCCTGGTTGTGTCTTATCTGTTGTCTGTACCACACCATCTGATGCTAAACCTGATAGCATGCTCTAGTCTGTCTGCAGGGGTTCTCTGCAGACCCTGGGATTTTCATGAACCTCTCTATGCTTCGGCTGTTCACAACCAGAGAGCAAGACAAACAGAACCAAGAAGAAAGATATTGCTGGCTGCTTCTGAATATTTAACAAAGTGTGTGAGAACTCTTTAAAAACATCAACAAGGTCATTGCCAAAGTGTTCACGCTAAGAATTCCAACATTCCTCTTGCTGTAATGCAGTAGAAGTTTCAATTAGTATGAGAACCAGTAGCCTGCTTTTCTTAAGTACGGAGGAGCAGCTTATAAATAACCACAATTCAATAAGAAAAATGAAATATGCTGCTGAGAAAACTGAAATATGGCACTTGGAATTGGTGGAGATGTTAACATCATCAGAAGGCGTTAAGCTTGCTACCATCATAAATGTGGTATTTGTTATAATTGTATCAGTTCAAAAGATGACTGTGACAGACTAATTGAGACTCTGACTAGAAATCTTTTTGTTCTAAATTAGGTAATAAAAAACAGCTCAGGTTATGCTAAATAGTAATAATGAACAAAATAGTTCTTAATATTTCATTAGTGTTGTCCCTACTTCCAGCTCTTGCATTCCGAGTTAAGTGATGTATGTATATACTTTTTGGAAAATGCAAAGAAAAATAAATGTGAAATATATAAAAGTAATCAACTTCTAGAATTTTCTTTCTCAGATTTAATACTTGATACATTACTTGTTTTCTTTAAGGAAGGTCTGACTGATTATTTTCAGTATATTACTTCACTTTATACTGCCTAACATAAGACATGAAAACACAGCACTCTTAATCCTGGATATCTTCTTCACACAGAAAATTTATTTGCATTAAGGTAAAAAGTACACTAACACTGATTCAAATTAATGACTGCTATTAACAAGTAACCCTGTGAGTAGCTGAAAAAGTGAACAGCATCCTCCTGTGGATTTCTTTCTCAGGTTTCTAAAAATACTCAAGCTTAAGATGAATTTTTCTTACATTTGGGGGGTCATATTTCTCCTTCATATGGAATTTCTGGAGAATTTGTAAGGATTAAAAATAAGATTCACCTTTTCATGTTAATAGGATGTATTCTTTACTGTTCCCATTAAAAATTCCATTCTGGTTAAAGCCGTCAAATAAGTTCAAGTAGTAGGAGGAAAGACATGGAGACATGTACATCATGCTTTCATGTACATTTCATTTCCTTAGAAAGAATGGCTAATTTATTAGCTAAAGAGAATTCTCACTAAAATTGAATGTATCATCTGTACCTTCATAGCTTCACTGCAATTATTCCCAAAGATCTGAATAGAATGTATGCACATTATTCTACTGAGAGACAATAGGATTGTGTCATGTGAGGCTTTAGTACTGGAGATGAAAGATATTCTCCACCTGGAGGAAATAACAAAGATAAAATCTACTGAAGTCAAACCTGTACTCAATTGTTCTAAATAGGTCAAGAAAAGTGAGAACTACTTCAGAAAACCAGAATAATGAAAGAATGATGGGACACTGTAAAACAGATTTTCTGGACAGGTTTGTCTGGTCTGCTCAATTAACCTACTGGTTTTGTTTATTGGCTGTCTCTATGTGTTCTTAGAAAGAAATTACCACATAATTACAGGTTTTGATTTTGACACTACTGGAACAAAAGTATGTTGTGACGAGAAACTTCCTGCAAAAATAACACCTTCCAAAAATTATCTTTTTTTTTTTTTTTTTTTTTTTTTTTTTTTTTTTTTTTTTTCCCCTAAATTGATTTACAGCTTTCAGTAGAAGAAAAAAGAAAGGGTCTCTGGGTCTCCTGCTGTGCGTGTTTCTTCTGTTAGCTTTCCCTGCATCATGTAGCCCTGATCAGACAGGTCCCCCTGCCATCCCCGTCAGGCATGCTATGAAGGAAGCAGACAGTTTGGAACATGGGAAGATCATTAGCACAGCACATGAACCTGCAAAAAAGGTTATGTCTTGATTACTAATGTACAACTCTGCCACAAATGTGCCTTGAACTGTGAAGTGAAAAGAAACAATTCTTCCTTCCACAAGTCTGCATTTTGACAGATTTGCAGATGGTTGAACAAATTTCACCAGTGAAGAAGAGAAAAAAATTAGAAACAAAAGGACAGAATTTACCACTCAGATACAGAATCTGCCATTTATTGATGTTTATTCATCATATGTAGCATAATCTGCTCTTTATTCTTGGAAAATATAAAAAATAGTACTGAATTCCAAATGTTTGGGAATTTAGTCCTATCTATAAAATTTCAACAATTCTCATGCTCTTTAAGCTTTGTATCAAATGAACTGTAAGTATTAAGATGGATTACTTTTCTCATTTAAGAAAATAAAAAAAAAAAAAAAGAAAGAAAGAAAGAAAGAAAATGCTTGCAATCAGTCTTGAATTATAAACCAGTTCTTCCTATAAACATAATAGAAGAAATACTCCAATCCTCAAATCCTCCATTAACTGTTCTTGGAATTCATGAGGTATTTCAAATAAAACTCCGTGGAATCAAGAAGATATGTGACTTAACATAAAATAGGAGGCGTTAGTTTCAGTGCAGCCCTTGTATTCAAGAAACTCATATGTAGCTCATAAAAGAAGAAATGACTGCAAAGAAATAATCTATAGTGGATTCATCTCCCAGTATTACAGAATTTAACTTGGGTTCATGCAGAAAAAAACATCCCAAACTTCTATACATGTTCTTTCAATGACCTTATTGGGGAAAAAAAATACTGCCTAGTATTTGTAATACTGTGTAAATCCTACAGTGTAACTCTCATTTTCAAGAACACCATTCTCTGATGTTTTCTTTTAGTGAAAATTTTGTAGTTTATTTGGTGTTACCAGAAACAAAATTAAATACATCTTCTGTGGGAAAGCCAAGAAAAAGAACACAAAGCAAAGTAATAACAAAATACTAAAAGAGAAAACACAAAACAAGCAAAACAACAACAATAATAACAACAACAAACCAAAAACAGGAAAAAAAAAAATAAGGTTTATGCAATTTGGAGCATTTTTTACCAGAATTTTAGGAGGCCAGCAGGCTTATGGATTTGTTAAATCACTTCCACTGAAAAGCAGTTTTCATTCAGATGGTGGGTCACCTGTCTGTCAAAAACTGCTTGTGAACATTGTGACATCAAATTAAGTCTCTATTGACAGAACTTACTTATGAGCGTCCACCACTGAGCCTGTGAGAGGAATTTTACATGCCTAGTTAAAAAGCAAAGATTCAAAGACAGGAGCATTGTGTTTCATATGAATCTGTCTTGTAATCTGCAGTGCCTTTGCTACTTAACTACAAGTTAGCAAAGAAAAGAACAGGCCCTGACTTCTGAAGTCATGAGTTGTATCTTAAATTTATTTTCTTTCTTTCCAAAAAACATTTCCATGGATGTAAAACAAGAGAGAATTTCAGACACAAAGACAGAAATAAGAATAGAAAAAAATCAGTCCCAGAGCCTTTTGGGACAGCCAATATATTTAAGTAATACCCTCCCCTTACATGCAATTCAGAGCAACCTGTTAAGAGTTTTTCTGCCACCCTTTTCAAAAACTGAAAAGGGTAGAGGGGGAGAGTTAACCTTTGATGAAGTTACTCTCTCCTTTATCTTCTTGGTTCAAACAAAGATTCTAGGCCACTGAAATGCAGTGATTTCATTTCTTATTTGCCCAAAATGAAAATTCAAGGATCACTGAAGACACGCATAATGAAATTCTGCCACTTAATCACATTTTGGAGCCTTAATAATGAAACAATTGTGAATGAGTACATCTATTAAACGTGTGTGTGACATGAATAGATTAAAAATGAAAATAAAGTGATACAGAACTGTAGACACCACTAAGATTTACTTTGAAAAACATTGAGACCTCAGCAAAACACATTTTAGAATGGACACTATTCTTAAATTATCAGTAAGTAATTAGTTGCACCAAATGAAATTATGAGCAACTGTTTGGACAAATTATTCTACACTGCAATGTAATTCTTTTTTATGAAACACATTGCCAATATTTAAAAAAAGCATTTAACTTTCCAGCGTCCTTGTCATTCAGTTTTGATTAAGTCTGTGCTGCAGTGTTAATTCCTGTGGTGCCCATTGCTGCTAAAGAAGTCATGTAAAAAATGGTAGAATATCATTATTAAGAATGCATATGGTTACATTTAGCATTAACCTTTTTGGTTAAATTGTGATATTACTGAAAATGAAGAAATAGAAACATATTTATACAATAAATCTCATGGAAAAGTTAAAAAATACACAGTCAGCAGGTTCTAAACTCCACAAAAAGTAACTTCTATATGATTTCTTCTGCATCAGTCAGAGAAATCATGACAGTCATCGTTTAAGGGAAGTGTTTGCAAAACAGAAAGCTATTGCAAATTGTTCTGCATCTTAATTAAGTTTACACTCCCAAGTCATCTGTAAATGAGGACTGAAATGTTTAAAAACATTTTCCAGGACTGCAAATAGGAAATGAGGAATCATTCAGAAATGGTCTCTTCCTGAAAGGAAGAGAAGGTTAGGCTGAAGGTTAGGAGACCCAGAACTAGTGCCTTGCTTCTTCTTGCTTTATATCCATGAGGTTTTGGAGTGTGGGAGAAAGATGATGTAGCTTATGAGGAATAAAACAGGAGCAAAACTGGCTGCAAGTCTTTCTCCTCCTTTAGATGGTACCGATGTCTATACTCCGGAGCAGTTAAATAAGTTTCTTGCTATATAGAACAGTCTAGAACTGTGCTTTGCTAGAGTTGGGCATTTGCAATTGTTTGTTTTATCTTTCAACTTTATTTCCAATTTCACTGTCAAAAAATTAAGCCTTTACTTTGCTAGAATATAAATTTTCTTCTTTAACCATGTTTGCATTAGTAGAGGATCTCAGGTACCTTGGCAAACTGAAAGGCAAATATTTGTACAGCCTTCAAAGTGTGACTATGGAGGGAAAAAAGAAAAGTAATCTTTGATTTGGCCAAGTGAAAACATAAAGAAATTCTCACCAGGTTTCTTCTTCTTTGAGGCAGCATATATTGAAAACTTTCTATTGATTTATAGAGCAGAAACAAGCATTTGATGTTGATCAGGCGTGATATCTGTGCTGTATTGATGTCAAGTATGAAATTTTGCTGAAGCAATCAAAATATGAACATTTGTCTTTTTGCCTCAGGAGACCAGACATCATGGTCCTATATGCAATAAAATATCATAATCTTCAGTAGAATATAAATTTTAATGTCATCTAGATTCAACATCAGAATGCAATCTGGTCATACTGTTATACCATATTTATAGCAGAACTGCATGCTGACATGCTTTTGTACAGCCTTATTGAGGATTTCTGTTGTTTCAAATTATGTCAGTGTACCAATTTTTCAGTTTTTTTTTTTTTTTTTTTTTTTTTATTAAATGCTATTCAAATCTATTAAGCCATTTGGCTCGAAAGATCAGTTCCTAATCATCTGCCCTTCTTCTGTGAAGGGGTCTTTTTATTTCTCAACATTTACATATATATTACATAGGTCTTTCTAATGTTTTTTATGCAAGTACTTCTGTTCTAGAAAGATTTAAGTATTTAGTTATGCTTAGCAAAAAATAATTTTGGAAATGTGGTAAATACTACACCTTCATGCCACGACAAACCACGCAGATATCCAAATTGACATCTCATCAGAATAGACTCACTCCTACTACTTATTGAAAACAATGTGTGTAAAGTCCCCAGTCTACTAAGTTACTATAAGTACATGTGAGTTCTTGTTGTCAGTGGCTTATGGGTTGCTCCAGCCCAGTTCAGTGACTTGTGGGGCAGAGGGATCTGCAGATCCACGCCTCTGGAAAGAGGAAACAAGGGAACTGAAATAATTAAAAATAGCGGCAACGATCTGACAAGAAACAAACTATTTTACTAAATATCATATCAGAATGCAAGATAGCACATTATAGTACAATATAATTAGAAATGCAGCTAATTAACTTTTGAAGTATAGTGACAAAAAGAGTGTCAGAAAGGAATGGAAGGCCTTACACAAATGCTGAGGTGATGAGTGTGGTTGGGATGAACAGCAGGAAGGAGAGCCAAAAAAAAAAAAATAAGGGAAGGTTTCATGACCTTGCCAGGGGTTATACCTCCTTTCTGAATGCAGTCCTCTGGGATATATAGTTCTTCTTCTCTTCCGGACAGGTGCCCAGAACTGGACCATTTGCTCTTTAAGTCCCAGAGCACTACATGGTGTTATGACATGGAATACCAATAATCATAAAACCATGACAGTTGTGATAGAACAAGGCGAAATGGTTTAAAACTAAATGAGGGGAGATTTAAGTTGGATACAAGGCAAAAGATTTTACAATAAGATTAGTGAGGCACTGGAACAGGTTGCCAAAGAGATGGTGGACCAGGTTGTGAGCAATCTGATCTGAGTGTTCCTGTTTGTTGCAGAGGAGTTGGACTAGTTGAGCTTTTTTCAAAATACAAAAGTACAGAGGCTGTTCCAAACACATATGTTAATATGGAAGGTACTTCATACTCAGGAGAAGATAGAGTTCTTAAAAGAAAAAAAAGAGTAAGGTAAGAATGGACATTGAGACTATTACTGGATTATCTGTTTGTTCAGAGACTAGAAGAATGAGCATCTCAGCTATAGAAGGATATCTGACTTGATCAGAAGGGGAGGATCTTACCTTTATTGTTCTCAACTGTGGAGAAAGTTGACTTTTTGACACTGTGCAGTAAGGTCTTTAAATACACAGAACCTGTAGGAAATGAGTGCAGACTTTAAAACATTCCACGAGTGACTGAAAAAGAAAACAGCTCTATTACTAGAATGTTCAAGTCTCATTTCTCCATTGTATGTCCTAACTACTTTGCATTCTCATCAGTTGTAGTATGATGAATACACTAACCACAACTTCTCCAGGGCGGCAAAGGTGTTACAAATTCACCAGCATAATTCAAAATATTCTTCCTTCAAAATTTCTAGTTAAGACAAACAACTTGGCTGCCAGTAAGTGTGACTGCAGCACTCACCACACTAACACATTTTAAGCATAATCTTCAAAACCACATGTAACAAATGATACTATCGCAGGCCTCCATTTAAGAAAAATCTGCTATCGCATAAACAAGGAAAAACAGAATCGAAAAACTTTTTGCTTAGAAAACTCATGTGATTTCTAAAGAAATCATAACAGTTGGGGTGTTTGTTCTGTGGAATCTAAGGACGTGTTGTACTAATCCTTTAGTACCGGCTATTTATGAGCAAAAGTCGCTACAAGAAATTTATCAATTTCTTTTCTTCTCATCGCAGCTTTCACGGTATGCATTCTAGCTACATTTTCTTCAAGCAACAAAAGGTAAAAAAGTGACTTCACAGCACATTAATTTAATGTTAAGGGTCTAATGAGAATTGACAAAAGCAAGAAAATTCAAGCTTAAACTGTCACTCTGCTCGCTTGGAGTGACAACCTAAACTAGAAATGTCTTTGTTTAGGTATTAAATTTATCACTAATGTTACTTTTACATAATGGTTGCAACTGTATTATTTCAAAGCAATAAAACAAGTGATTTTAATGGACATTTATGTAATGAGATACATGTTTAAAACGTCAATCAGAAAATACAGCAAAGCAGGCTTTATTTTCATGACAGATTTGATGAGTGGTATGCTCGGTGCTTTCAAAAAGATGACTGTACTTGGCTATAGAAGTTCTAGATAATTATTTGCCATTAGCTTTGAGTACAAAAATCAGTCCACTAACACTGGAAATTAAAAAGATGTGCTAATTTCAGTATATTTCCTTTTCACAACAAATGTATACAAATTGAGATAATATACATAAAACTTGATTTTGAGTTGGGATGAGATGCTGTTGCCAGTTAGCAAAAAAAATTAAGTGATATAAATCAGTTGTTTTTTTTTATGATGAGCACTGTCTTGTTAGAAGTTTTATATAAAAATAAAACACCTGCTCCATGATTGCTGCAAATAAATACTAATATAATTTATAATTAGAATAACTTGTTCTTGAACTTTGCCAGCCTAGCGAGCAACATTAAGAAAGAAGAGCACTTGTGAAACCCTGACTCCAACTCCCACTCATTGAATGAGAATTTCTAAAATGATTGATAGCTTGTCTTTTAGACTCTGTAATAGTAAAGTGCATTTAGAATGCATGCATAGTACAGTCCTCTAAATAACGTGTGAGTCCTGTTTCTACTCAAATGCTAAAATGACAGCCCTGAAGACAGCAGTTCTCTATTCCTGGATCGTACCTACTGAACTGGCAACAGTCTGCCTGTCAATCCAGAAACCCACTCTAATTCACACATACAGCATAGTCAGAAGATACTGATTATTTGAATTATTCAAACCCCTCTCTGTGACCTTAAGTTCAATTTGAACTAAATTCAGGAAACATTAGGATATTAGCTAAAAAATAAATAAAATAAAATAAAATAAAATAAAATAAAATAAAATAAAATAAAATAAAATAAAATAAAATAAAATAAAATAAAATAAAATAAAATAAAACAAACCAAACCAACACTGAAATGAAAACATCTTAAGAAAACCCCTTTAATCAACCATCTTCAGCTCAGCTGCAAGATTAAATAGTTCTGGATTACCCAAAACACTACTTGAGTTTGTCTTTGTTTGGGGTTTGTTGAGTTGGTTGGTGGTTTAGAAGGCCTACTTTTAAGCAACCATTGATTTCATAGAATCACAGAATGTTGTAGGTTGGAAAGGACAGTAACAATCATCTAGGTCCAATCCCATGCTGAGGGCAAGGTTGCCTCCCACTACATCAGGCTGCCCAGGGTCCATTTAACCTCACCATGAATGCCTCTAGGGATGAGCCATTCACAGCTTCCTGGGCAGTCAGTTCCATTGCCTCACCACGCTCTGAGTAAAAAAATTCCTTCTAATACCTAATTTATTTTCTTCTCTTATAGTTTAAAACCACAGTCCCACTGCTAACAAAATCTACCTATGTCAGTTTCACATCAGTTTATATGTTTCCTTTAAGTACTGGAAGGCAACAATGAGGTCTCCCCAGAGCCTTCCATTCTTCATGTTGAACAAACCCAGCTCCCTTAACCTTTTTTTCATAGGAGAGGTTCTGTAGTCCTTTGATCACCTTTGTGATTCTCCTCTGGATCCCCTCCAACAGCTTCACATCCCTCTTGTGCTTGGGACCCCAGGCCTGAACATGGGACATCAGGTGGGGCCTTACAAGGGCAGAGTAGAGGAGAGACCTCCCTCACCCTGCTGGCCAGTGCTCTTTGATGCAGTCCAGGATGCTTTTGGCCTTCCAGGATGTAAACACACACTGCTGTCTTTCATCAGTACTCACCCACCAGAACCCCCAGCATCTTCCCCTCAAGACTGCTCTCAAGGACTTTGACTATCAGTCTGAACACTACTCACGATCACCTTCCACTTGGACAAAGAGGGGTTGACAACAACACTCTGGCTGCAGCCATCCAACCAGTTCTTTATCAACCAAATATTCCAGCCTTCAAATCCATATCTCTCCATTTTAGAGTTAAGGATGGAGTGCAGCAGCATGTCAAATGTCTTGCACAAGTCCAGGTAGATGATATCAATTGTCCTTTCTTTGTCCACCGATGCTGTTACTCTATAGAAGGTCAACAGATTTGTCAGGCATGATCTTTCCTTGGTGAATCCAGGCTGGCTGTTTTGAATCACTTATTCATTTCATGTCTTAACATATCTTCCAAGAGTATCCACTCCATGATCATCCAGGGCAGAGAGGTAAGGCTCACTACCCTGTAGTTCCATGGGTCTTCCTTCTTCCCCTTCTTGAATGTGGTAGTGATCCTTCCATTTTTCCAGTCACCAGGCACTTTACCTTATCATCATGGTATTTCAAATATGATGGGGAGTGGCTTGGCAACCACATCAGCCAGCTCCTTCAGAACCCCTCAATGTTTGTTATCTGGCTCCACAGACTTGTGCACATTCAACCTCATGAGGCAGTCTCTGATCTTTTCTGCTCTTGCAGTGAAGGGGATTTTGCTCTAGAGGTGGGATCTAGAGGAGGGATTTTAATTTAGAGATTCAGGGACACAGAACCTGACTGCCAATGAAGACTGAGACAAATAACTTACTGAATACCTCAGCTTCTTCATGTCTGTTGAAGCCGTTTCTCACTTCTCATCTGTCAGAGGAGAAATATCTTTTCTGCAAAGTGACACTAATATTTAAGTCAATGCAAAAGCAGCGCTGAATTTTAGAGACACTTCTGAAATTGGCACAATCAGCTCTCAGTCAAGTCACAGCATAATTCAATTGAAACTACCTTAGTATCTCTTCTGTCAGTCACCCATGTACTCTTTTTTACCAGAATCCTCTTTTCATGCCCTATGCTTCTGGGACTTTAAAAAAAACCAAAACACCGAAGATCCTTTTCAGATCTCCACCCAATTAATGATTCTTAACAATAGAGGCTGAGTAAACAATATTTAATTGTCCTGAGGACAATTTCACTCACATAGCAAGAACAGATACCTTACTGTAGTATCTGAGACATGGTTTTAAAAGCATTGAATTTAAATTCCAATTTTTATTATTTTTTTTTATGCTTCAAGTGGAAAATAATTCTACTAATGTATTTAGAGCACGTTTGTTTAAAATTCCATTAATCAATGAAAATGAAACGTTGAGCACCAACAGTAGTCAGACAGATTGGTGATAGATGTATAGAAATACACAGCTAAATAGGCTGTAGCTATATTTGTATGGAAATTGTTACTTAAAATACACTCTGCATTCCCTCTGGTCAAGTACGATTTTAAAATCTAATAAAGAATTTTCTCAAGGGAGAAAAAGTACATTTATTTCTAAAACAAATTAGGTTCTCCTGTGGTAAAACAATTAACATTTTTAATACTTGCAGTGTCTACAGTGCATGCTTTGAATACTGTAATGCATATTGTTTCATAGTGCAAAGTTTTAGTATTGGTTAGGGTTCTTTTTTTGATTATTTGTTTCCTTCAGAAACCACGGAAAGCCTTTTTTGCCTCTTATGTGGTTTCAGATACATCTATGTTAGTTTTATTGAATTAATAGTTTATGTCATTGCTTTTCTTAAAACAACAATATTTTAGTGCTTGAAGTTATAAAGGTGGGAAAAAAAAATCTATTATCCTTTTACCATGTATGTTTCTACCAGAGTAATGCCTACTATTTATTTCCATGGAAACTACAACAGATATAAAGAACACAATGACATTAATTGATAGAGCAAATTGTCAGCTACAAAATAGTCGTTTTCAAAACAGTCACAACCAGTAGATATACATTTTTTGCCAGTGATGAATAAGAGCCTGCATGCTGTGCTCATCAAAATCTGCACCACTGCACACTCACTTTTGCTGCTGCCACTAATGAAACACACCACCCACTGCCTCACTGCATTCACATCCACTCTTTGGCCTCCATAGTTTTCAGCAAGTGTTGATGAATGACAGTGGGTTTAGTTTTTCCACGTGGAGGAATTCAGTGACACATCTTTGCTTCATACACACTTCTATGCCAGATGCCATTTTGTCACACTGTCCCTTTACTGCCATCTGTCACACAGCAACAAAATGTAGTGGAATACTGGTGGGAAGGTTCAACCTCTAATGCCATACCATCCCATGCCATACAATATCTTCCTCTGCTGTTGAGGAACAACACAATAAAATAAAAGGCATTACTTTCTTTTTTTTTATTTATCTCACTAACTACCTCATGTATCAATTACATTCCTGCCATCAGTAACACTTGGCCCAAGTATTTGTTTTTCTTTTAGCTTACTTGCTTTATAAAGATGAAAAGCTTCCATTTTATTCAAGTAATTCATAGCATTCACCTTAGATAGCAAAAAAACGCTGTAGCAAGTTAACTTCATTCTTGAGCAACAGAATCCAGGGCTTGTTCATGGAAGAAACACTACACCCAAGCACTGCTAGATGACAGCATCTCTGACTGTCAGGCAGCTTTCACTGAACCCTGGAATTTAGTAGTCATTCTATACTCGGCTTCTTACCTCTCTACTCTTATTTATATCATGTTTCTGCCATCTTTAATTTTTAAATTTTGTACTGCATCTTACACCACACATCTGGTTATTGGGATGAAAATAAATACACATATACATAAATACATAAAGAGGAAACATATTGTCAACCAGTTAGAGAATGACTAATAATAAGCTCAAGGCTGTCCTGGAGAGATTTCCATCTGGTTTGGAAGAGGTTCATGACTAGTTCCCAAACCATCTGCTATCCATCACTCACAAGGTGATGCCTTGTTCTCTCTTCTGTTTCAAGCTTTCTCAAGGCCAAAGGACTCTCAGCTGCATTCCAGTCTTTGCAGCTTCCCAAAAGGATATCTGCTGCTGACAGAGCCTGATAAATCAGCCTGGGGACACAAAGCCCTAGATAGCACTCTCTGAATAACAGGATCTTAGGAACACACTAAGGTACGTGGTTCTTTGATTATCTGTAGTTAGGGAGGTGAATTCCTCAGATTCAAAGGTATCTTTCTTTCATTTTGTTCCTTTCCATACACTCCCAGTTTATGGATCTACCTGTTAGTGTACCAGTAAACTCTGGATATATCTCTCTCCTGAATGGAGGTTAATAAGCAGGTTGTTTTGGGGCAGCTTCTTTACACACAGAGATTGATTACAACAGACTCTTGTGCAAGTTACAGCACCTGGGGAGTTTAATAGACTCTAATGGAAGTCTAACACTTAAAATCTCATGCAACTTATAAGCCCAATGTCCATCTTTCTCTACACAGTCTGTATGAGGTGTGTGAACGTTAAGCAAGAGAATTAAGTCTTTGAAGCAGACCAGACAAACTGTGCTTTGCTGACATCTATTTTGGTATCGTTGCCTGTAAAGAGAGTCGTTAGCTCAGCGACATCTTCATTTAGTCAGATAAGATGCCTTTTTGAGATATCAGTAGTTAAAGGCGGTTAAAATCACTCAGAGATCCTTTAAATTCATGACAGAGTGTAGTAGGTCTTACTGGGATGGAGTGAAATTTCTTTTTGTGGATAAAACAGTATCAGCTGGAGAGTTTGACTGAGGCATTACACTTGTGAAACTGTTAATATGTTGGGAGGAAACACAGACAAGGCAGATAATCAAAACTGACTAGTGCAGTGTTCCATAGAATGTAATATGCTTAACAGTAGAAGGAGAGATAAAGATGATAGTGGGTTTTGTTATGGTTAGAGGCTAGAAGAGGTTAGAGTTTGAAGTGAGTGATTTCTTTGCTATCTTTCTCCTTTCTTTTTATTTACTAAGCTTTCTTGACTTTTTCTCAAGAGTTTTCTTGGTTTTCTTCTTCCTCTTTTTCTCTCCTGTCCTGCTGAGGCTAGGGGAGCCAGAGATCAAGAGTGTGTTAGTGTTTGGCTGCTGTGTGTGTCTAAGCTATCAACTTCAACTGTCATAACACCAACATCCACCTCTGACACCTTGGGTCAACATGTTAAAATAGGATGCATTACTTTTGGAGCAGCCCCTGTAAATAGCCTAAAATACAAGCTTTAGTCAAGTACTATGCCATTTCCAAATATCTGGCAGTAGTTTTACTTCTGAACATCGTAGTTTCTATTGACTCCTATTTTCATAAACATCATAAACCAATATTATTTCTTCGCTACATCTGCTATATGACTCTATTTTAATGGAGATTTCCAGAGTAAAGAAGTATATTGGCTTTATTGCTGTGGGAAAAACAGCTCATCCAAGGCAGAGGACTGAAAGTAGTGTGAAAGCAGTTCAAATTGTATTAATTTTGCAAATAAAAAACTTGTAACTGCTCTATTTCAAGTTATTTCCTAGCTATGCAATCCACATACAAGAGGATGTGTTCTTTATTGCATAATGTGAAAGTTTCCAACCACTCTGTGGGAATCAGCTCCGACTTGTGCTACCACCAATGCCTGAATTCTGCTCTTTTGTTTCATGCTTGATTTGAGCCAAGGAACTCGGTTTAAGTTTTGATATTCCAGAACAGGGAAAGTCAGTTTAAATATCACAGAAACCAAAGCTTGATGTTACTTCTGCTCCACAAAGTGCTGTTATAGCACTGAAGGCTTCATAAGAAAGCCTCCACATACTAACAGAGCCAGAGTGCTCCCGTAGAGTTGTTGCTCTGGAGTACTGTATAAATATAATGGAATTTTTCTTGCATTTTGTAGGAAGTAATGTTTACTGAAAACAAAGCAACAGAAAGATGTTATTTCATATTCAAGCTGTCTTTATAGTAAATGACATTTAACTCTGTTTCTGTGATTTGGGTGCTGAGATCTAAATTAAGGGCAGTATGTTTCTAAGAACTGTAGCACTGAGAGCAGTATCCCCATTGTTTGAATCATTTTAAAAGAACCTTGATATTTTATTCTTATAAATGCATCTAATTACTTGGAACTTAATCTTTTATAATAGGTCTTGTGGCCACATTTCAGGAGCCATTATAGGGCCACCAAATCCCATCAGTGCATAGTGACACGTAGATTAATTCAAGATGTGAACAAAGTCAGTAGCAACATAATGCCAGGCAGTTCTTGATGTTCTGAATTCTGTTTAGGACTTGTTAGCAAGCAAATAGAGATGTTTATCTAACTAATGGAAACAAAGACATTTTCACATTATTGAGATCCAAATTAAAGCACTGGTCTGTATACAAAATAGAGTAGAAATGAAACAAGAAAGAAGGCAGTCACTGCGATAGCCTAATTGCTTCACTGTAAAAATTTATAAGCATACCTGATGAAAAAATCAAGTAAAATGGTGTTCCAATGCAATAATCCAGAAATTGTACAATTTCTAGAATACCATGTCAAATGTATTAGAAATACATTATAAATACTAATAATAGACTTCACTGTAGAGATGAATATACTTCAGTAAAATCTAGGGCACATTTCCTTGAGTTAAGCTAAAAGTGAAATAAAATTAACTCACCAGTGAGTTAATTTCTGTCCTGTCTTTCTGTCATTTCTTGTTATCTGTGTCAATGTGACTTTGAAACTACTTATGTCAAGTAAGTTTCAGAGCTCTTCATCCATTTAAGACAACTCAGTTTCAGATCTAGTCATTGCTTCACAGCACTTCTGTTATTTTTATGGGTATGTTTAAATTTCCCTGTAATCTTTCTTGATCAAAATGGGATACAATTCAATGAGTAAGTTCAAATTTTACTTGAAATATCTGTCCATCATTTAATCCAATACCTTGAGAAAGAGTACATATTTTATATCACAACACTACAGGTTTCTAGGAAGAAAGACAGATTAATCTGCTGTAGCAAGACTTCTGTGAAATCAGAATTTCTTCCCATAAGAAGCAATCATATAGTACCTAGATATAGGAGGATTTCTGCAGAAAGATGAAACACTCTTAGTGTTTAACTGCCAGTGCCTGAGATGGAGAGAACCTGAGTTTCCTGGAAGGCTTCTTGGAACAAGGGGCAGTGGAACAAGTGCCCTGTTCTAGAGATCCTCCTGGAGTATCAAAGGTATTAATGAACACCGCTCTTGGAATTCACCTGACTAAAAATACATGCCCAAGTCAGAATTGGCTTTTTAACTTCCTTCTATGTGAATGCAATAAAGTAGAAAGTTTTAGTTCACCTTAAAGATGTTCCTGTTTGAATACATAATTTTCTATGAGTCCCATCCCGTATCTTAGACTAGCCTTGAAGAATATTTACATAAAATTTGAACAGTTCAGGATCTTTAAGTCAAATGAGTCTTTATCCTTTATGCTTTGCAGTTTTTTCAGGGTTTGTTTCCTAAAAAAGTTCAGAAGTTCTTTTTTGTGTATTGTACATTGAGTTCAGTTTCTCATTTCTTTTAACATATATTTGATTATTTGATCTTATATTTGAGAGACAGGTGTACCTCCAGTACATTCTAGGAAAAATAATAATAAGATTTAGTTATCCTAAGTAAGAATGTTTCCTGTTTGTATATATGTATATATATGGACACTAGAAAGCATATTCACTTGCACAGCATTTTGTAGTCATTTAGAAAACATTATCCTTAGCACCTCTGAAATACCCCAGAGCCTTCAATGTCCAATGATAGGATATATTCAAAGGAAACACACAGATTCCTCATTTTACCATTTGAATACACTACAGCATTTGAGGATTGGAATGTCTGGATGATTTCCTCAGATGTTTCTGAGATTTGAGGGGATGTATGTTTATCTTTGCTTTTCACTTTAGAAGTATTTTTTTAACTTCTCACTGCAGAGCAAAAACTGAATAGGAAAGGATACCTTCTTTCACTATGATGGAAGAGAACCAGTCCTAAGAGCTTAATTTCTTCATGACTAGAGGAGGTAAAGTAGCCTTTTTTACAGATTCATCTGTCAGTATGACAAGATGATCCTCCAGGCAGTGAGGCAAAAGAATTAAAGGAGGACATTTATCCACTCAGAATTTCATGATTAAGTTAATGCAGACTGATTGAGCAGAGTGTTCAGAGACTTGGGAGGAGCACAGGTGTCTGATGAGCTTCCTCTTTGGTTAAGAAGTACAGAGGCCTGTACAAAACATTTGTTCTGTCTCCTGTTTCCAGCCACCACAACCATCACTGTAGAGAGGGTTCTCAAGTGTAACATCACATTATCAGGAAATCTTTGGAAAAGGTTCTTTTCCTTCCCCCTTGCAGTGTATAGAAAGAGGCCAAACAGAAAGCTAAAAGGCAACCTAATATTATATACTGGAAATGATACTCTGTCTTACCATGTTGGGACAACAAAAGGGCAATAGCAGTATCTGAGACCACATGCCTACCTCAACCACTATCTTTTTTTTTGACAGAAGAGAGTAGCAAATACCATATAAACCATACTATATATGAGGTGAGTACAGTACATGTGATTGTCTTAGTTTCAGCTGGGACAAAATTGTTTTCTTCAGAGTGTGATGTTTTCTTAAGGTATGATGCTGTGTTTTGGTTCTCGAAGAAAACCAATGCTGATAAAATACTGATGTTTATAGTTGCCACCAAGCAGTGCTGTATAGAGCCAAGGTCATTAACAGCAAGGGCTCAAAGAGGTGGGAGGGAACAGAATCAGAACAGATTATTTAAACTGGCCAAAAGGATATTCCATACAATATGACATCAATCAGAAGGAGTTCTGAAGGAGGTGGGAGTGTATCTCTCTCTTCCACTGCTTGGGAGGTAAGCTAGGCATCAGTAGAGAAGTGGTGATCAATTACTTGGCATCACTTGTTATACACATTCGTATATACGTATAGTCACAACTATTACTGTTTTCTCTATCTTAGTAAGTAGTTTTATCTCAACCCTTAAGTTTTGTTTCTTTTTGTTTTGTTTTGTTTTGTTTGTTTGTTTGTTTTTTCATCCCAATCCCACTGTGAAGGGGAGTAGTGAGTGAACAGCTGTGTGGTGCTGAGTCACCTGCTGAGTTAAACCACACCAGTGCTACTTCACTAGTTTGCCTTCTCAGACACCAGCAAACTCCAGTCTGCTTGGATGAGTCTAACAACACTGGTACAAGTACACTGGAACAGTGAACAGTGCTTCATCTCCGGTAGAAGACTGAAAGCGGAGAACTCTCTATCCTCAGTGAGAATTAATTGGTACTGTCAAGAGAGAAACATCACCTGTTTGATAAAAAAAGATTCATTAGCTGTGAGGGAAATAAATTAGTTATGGATTACAAGGGTGGATAGGGATAGGACAAGTGGGTAATGGTTTTAAACTAAGACAGGGGAGGTTTAGGTTGGATATTAGGAGGAAGCTTTTCACACAGAGGGTGGTGACACACTGGAACATGTTGCCCAAGGAGGTTGTGGATGCCCCATCCCTGGAGGCATTCAAGGCCAGGTTGGATGTGGCTCTGGGAAGCCTGGTCTGGTGGTTGGTGACCCTGCACATTGCAGGGGGGTTGAAACAGGATGATCATTGTGATCTTTTTCAACACAGGCCATTCTATGATTCTATGATTCAATGACTAAGGAAAATGTAGGCATAAGGAGAATAAAAGGACTAACATTTTATCAGTCCACCTTTGCTCGGCCCCTCCCTGATTAAAAAGCAAAAAAACAAAACAACAACAACAACAAAAACAGCAGGAAAGAGAGAAAGAAAAAAATAAACAAAAAATCCAAAGAAGGATGAATATTTGCAAGATAATGCACAGAAGCATGGACAGATAGATGTTATCAGAGATGATAATCTTGTCACTTTTTAAGTATTTGATGAGACTTTCATTAGTCCTGACCTCGTCTTCAGAACAGCAAGAAGAGAGACTGAATGATTCTGGAGAGGGAGCTCAAAAGCAGAAGTCAGATAATGTTTGATTGGAAAGGTTCTACAAGTTTCTCAAAATACAAATGTTCCTAAGGATAGGCATGTAAAAATTCCATGAAGTATCTGAAAATAAATAAAGACTAAAGTAACTCAGACATATCCTAAGCTTCTGTGTTGAATGGTCACTACATTTTTCCTATTTTTGGTTTTAGATTACAGTTATAGTCCTGTTTCTAACAGCCACCTCAGAAAATATGTAGTCTTGCATGTAAAATCTTCCAGCTACTCCTTCCCTTAAAATTACAAAACCAGTGAAACTGTCTGGGCACAATTCAAAAAATATATGGGGAAATACAAGGTTACTTAAAATATACTCCAACTATGAACATGCATTGGAGTTTATGAGGATGTAAGACATTATACTACAAGAGTAATAAAGATATCACTGAAGAAATATACAAACTGTAGCTAATGAAAAAAATGCAAATGTGGTTCATTACATGTTTGTATTAAGTGGTACACTGAATAATGTTCCATACATATGTTCTGCAAATGTGGCAAGCTTTAGCATTTTCTTGCAATGCCAATAGAGAAAAAATCATTCTTAATCGTAATCCCTTTCGCTAGGAGGGTGAAGCAACTATCAGCTATCTTGTAAAGGGCTTTATTGAAGTATAAATTACCTGAATCTTATTATATTTGATTGTTCCTGCTCATGAAAGTGTAAATGTTTATGTGTGTGCGTGAATAATCCATGTAGTTTTTCCTGAATGAACCTCCTAAAGGACTAGTATTTAAATGTGGGAACAATGGATTTAAAGTAATTGTTTCACAGGACTCAGCAACTCTGTAGATGAGGACACACGGGATGCTGCTTTTATAAACACACAAACCAATGCAAAATACTGGAACTAAGTATAACCTTTAAATACTGAAGGTGACCAAATGCCTCAGGCAGTTGATAATGCAAAACAGAGCCTTTAAAGCTTTTTATTTTTTTTTAGCCAATGGAGTAAGTCAGTGCACCTCATTCACATCACTGATGTTTAAGGATCTAGATATGAGATTTGATTCCCATTAGTATATGTGTAAAAATACATCTGTTAAAAATATTGACTGTAGAAATGGCAGTTGCATTTAATCTCAGAGCACTGCTAACAAGACAAGATTTGCTCAGTCTATGATATTTGTGACATAATTTTTTTAAATATACTAGAGAATGCAGCTTTGAGACTGCTTAAAGTTTTCACCAGGGTAACTGGAGTATTAGTGTTGGCTGTTTTATTTAAAAGGATTTCATGATCTGGTAGTAACTGCTGATCTTCCTCTCCTTAAATAAGTCTAAAATTTTAATTTAGGAAATTTTCTTTTTTACTATTGAAGATTTTACCTTTCTCCTTACTATCACTCTTCAGCTTCAAGTTTTTAATTTTCATTTTATAATCTCTGACACTATTAAAAGGGAGGAAAAGAAAACAATAATTACTCTGCTTAAGAATAAAAATATCAGAAAAAATGAGTAAATAATCAAATGATAGAAATTTGATTAGAGAAATATGATTTTGTTTGTGTTCAGTGAGGAAAATGAAAGATTTAGGGAAGTTGTAACTTCAGTAACATTCCCTTGGAGGTTAACTTGCTCTGTTTCAATGAACCATGTTTATAGATCATTTAGGAAGTAAAAATGATACTAAGCTGTTTCTTTTTTCTCCAAGAAAACCACTGATGCGCTACTATTTTTTAGCCTTCATCATAATGGACATAACTATAGTTCATTATCAAAAGCGCAATTTATGTTATCTTTTACATTTCTTTACAGTGTGCCTACCATTTCATGGATTCTGTTGCCTGTATGCATGCCTAAGAAAAGCAGGGTTCAGAGAGAATGTGCCTAGATGAAGATAGGACATGGAAGAGACTGCAAATCCAGCAAGTCACCTCTAAGGATTCCCTAATTTAAACACCTCATTTCCAGAAATGGTATGCATTCCACAATGTACAGTCCCTATCAGGAGTCAGTAATGAGCTGTGTTCCTTATTGTCCCTGATAAGCTTGTTAAGGATTTGTTCCACTTAGGCTTCCTCATGTTCAGAATGATTTCAACATTGATAATCAGTTCTCTGCATCTCAGAATATGTATGAGCTTATTCCATCTCAAGGTAGTGCAAGACTTCTTCAGTTACTGGTTGTCAGGAAACAGCACATCTGTGTTGTAGAAATGGACCTTCAGAGATTCTCATTGTTTTCTGAGCATTTTCAGGTTGAGACTGAAGTAAAAATTGTTCTATGTATGTGTGACAGGGACTGTTACAATAACAGAAGTCCACCAGAAAGGAGATGCTCCTAGTAAAAGCGACTGTGTGGTGCCTGGGACTAAAGTTTCAGAGATGCAAGTCAGAATGGAGAAGAAAGTTTTTCCATCCACCCAAATTCAATTGCCTTTCATGATAATCAGCATGCAGGGAACAGTCTTCAGGAGAAAATGACCTCAGCTCTCAGAGGAGCAGGAACTGTCCAGAGGTGGCAGACACCATCCTGAAGCTCAATTAGAAGATTAAATGCTGTTCTTTTCTTTCTCTGTTCCTCTTATATCATTTGTTGTAATATAAAAAAATGAAAGCTTTCTTTCAGCTTGAATGTTGCCCAGCATTAAGAGTGTTTTCAGTGTTGACAACCAATCATCCCAGAATCCAGGAAGTTACAAATTCCCATATGAGTACCGATTTCTTTTCAAAAAGCCAGTCATCTCATTGTCTGAGGTTCCACTGAAATTTAGAGGATTCTTCTTCATTTAGCTGTAAATTGACAAATCTTTAATTAGACCTTGCATAAAGCAGAGCAATTCCTGGAAGATCTCGGACTGTGCTTTCTGCTCAGATTATGAAAGAAAGGACTATGAATAAAGACACAAATACAGTTCTACAGCCTTTGCAAAATGTATTAGAACTTAATTACAGTTTGATCAAATCAGTCTGCTGTAAGCAGATTCAAACCCATTCATTTTTTTGCTCTTTTCCACAGTAGCATAGAATATGTGTAAGATAAAAAAAATGCTCTATAGGCACTTGCAAGGCAGCGTCAGCCCACAACTTTTAGGGTCATTTAGTTATCTCTTCCAGTTCTCTATAAGTGCTAAATTTAATAAATTTAACATTCACATTCCAGTCTTTCCCAAATTATTTTACCATAAACAAACAAAGAAACAGAACAATACCCATTTTAATATTTTCAAAACTTACATTATCAACACATTAAATCAATTAAAAAAATAGAAACATGCAATTGATTTTCTAGGTTTTCTCATGCAAGATCTAACTTCCACTGAAAGTAATAGAATTTGAGAAGAGTTCTAAAAATATTAGGAAGCAAATATATTAATAGGATTAATGTAGTTCAAAGTGCATCTCAAAAGACATTGTGATTCAGCTGTATTTTTTTCCAAGAAGAGAGAAGCAAATTTAGATAAACTCAGAATCCAGTCAGAGTAATAGAAAACTCTCACTTAGTCTTGATCGAGTCATTAATCCTATACATTTAATTTAGAACCCAGTATGGTGCTGATACTCCCAGCCATCATGCAAATAGAAGCATGAGTTTCAAAGACATTAAGCTTATGTGTATCAAAATTACAGATGGAGTTATGACAAATATCTTTTTTTCTGATTTGCAGCAAGTCTCAGCATTCAGTATCCCGTCAGCATTTCATTTTGATTATATGGAGCGGTGGTCTAGTGCTTTGTATTGGGAAGAAAATGAAAAACTCATGGGAATGAAAGGAAAATGAAAGGAAAATGAAAAAGGAAAAGAATTGCCACAGAAAAAAAGTCATACAATCTTATGTAACAAAGCTTTCTGGTTCACTGGATCTTAAATGTCAAAGACACTATTTCTAGGTCCTCCTGCTGTTTCTGATTCTAATATTCCCAAAAGCCCATGCTGCAAAAATCTAAAACTTTTCTAAAATTTGAAAAGAACTGAAAGCTCAAGAACATTCCAGTCAGTTTTAATATGGGCGTCATACACATGTACCAATATATCATTGTGAAACTATATTATTTCACTTAGTACCCAGGCAACAAACCTGCAAGTAGTTTTAAAATCAATCCTTGTCCCCCTAATGTGTTACCTGCTTTTCCAAAAATCACAAACGACTGCTACCCATCTCCTAGCAACTGCTACAAAACCTAGCAACTGTAGGATTTTTTTTAGTTTTTATTTTTAATCAACTTCATGGAGTTGATTCTCATCTGTGACCACAGTGAGATCTCTTCAAAGCCTCTACAGTTGACCTTTCTCAGCCTAGTTGTATGGAACTGTATTATGTATGGTAGCTATGTATATCTGTTCTGTGTGCTGCTACAGCATATGACTGTTACCGAATACTTAGACAGTGGAAGGAAGAATTCAGAATGTTTGAAAGTTTGAAGGTCCGCATGTACAAATCCTTACAAAGAGATTCCAGTGTGTCCCTCATGGCAACTCAGGCAAAGTCCTGGGGGGACAGCATCCTCCTTGATTCAGCAGCTAATACCCAAAAGCAGTAAGTGTCTTTAACATAATACATAGGTTTTTTTAAAGGGGGAAGAAACGTTTAAGGTAAAAGCAATCCTATCGAATGCTAAGGTGCTCCCCTAGACATGGAGGAGAACTGAACGGTTGATACTAGTTAGTGTTTGGATGCCTGTATGGAAATCTGCTTAGTCAGTAAAGGATGGTACTTCAGGGAAACAGCTATACACAGAGTTTTTATCCTGAAAGTGCCAGAATCTTAGTGCAGGCATTTTTGTGGCTTCTCAGAAAACTGTAAATGGAGTGGAAAGCTTCAATTTTCTATTTGTTGTCAGCAAAGCTGATGGATAGCTATAAAACTGCAAGTATTAAAAATGCATGCCAATCTCTCCACACTGTACAGAGCCTAGATCGGAATGTGACCCGCACATAGACCTCAGAGCTTTCAGACATTTCAATATAAATTCTATTTTAACTAATTTATAAATTAATTAATTTTCATATAACCTGTGTGAACTCAGCAGATTAAAGTGGTGAAATATAAAATGAGAACAAGTTTTCTATGGGGTAAGTGGATCCACTGGCTACTTTACTGCTTGAGAACAGTGATGGATTCTAAGAATGCGCTGAGGATAAAGAAACAGATATTCTACTAATAAAATATATGGGCAAAGGACAAATATCTTGTTATCTCTTAGACTCAGCAATAAAAATGCACTCCTTTTGGTTTTTCAAGATCCTTTCTTTCAGTTCTAGCTACGGTTGGTAACAAATTTTCCTAACTATTATGATTTTAATGCCATTACTATACTAATCTTCAGATTAGATGCCTGTATTATAACTAGGAAGAGTCTACTGGGTTTTCTGCAGAATTTATCCCTCTGCTTTGCACTTCAACACTGAATGAACTGTCAGTATGTACATAGGTTGCTCTAAAATCAATGCCTCTTATTTATTTTCATGGAAATTACAAAATGTACATAGAGCACAATAACATCATTTGACAGAGAAAATTCTCAGCTACCAAATGCTAGTTTTCAACATAGTCACCATCATTAGCTATAGATTTTCATCAGCAATCAAACACATGCCACACTTATCAAAATCTGCACCCATTATCACCATTGCTGAAACACACCACCTGCTGCCTCACTGTACTCACGTTCACTTTTTAGTTTCGATAAATTTCAGCAAGAGTGAATGAATGCCAGTGGGTACCATTTTTTCCACATGGAGCAATTCAGTGACACATCTTCGCTTCAGAAATACTTCCATGTCAGATGCCATTTTGTCAGACTGCTCCTTTACTGCTGCCTGTCACATGGCAACAGATTGTAATGGAATCTTGGTAGGAAGATTCAGGCTCTACTGACACACCACCAACATCCACCTCAGATGTTGTGGGCCAACATAATGAAATAGGAGGCATTAGTTTCATAGCAGCCCGTGTATACTTGTTTTTTTTTCCTGATTTTTCCATTTGAGAAACATCTGATTTTTATTTATTCTTGTCTGGTCAAGTGAGTTCTTCTTGTGTTACAGAACTTGTAGAAAAAAAACTGACAGACATGTCTCATGTGTTCTTTCTATTTTTGAATATTCTAATTCTGACCTCTCAAATGATTTTCCATTAGGGTTCAAATCTTCCTTTGAATTTTTTTTTTTTTCTTTATGCAGTGTATAATTTGAAATAGTTAATTCTATGCATTTAACTCCTTACTTGAAATAATAATGATAATTAAACAGAAAAAAAAAAAAATGCTGTAGCCAAAAGTTTCCAAAAGGAATCATATAAATATGAGTAGAATATTCACCTTTCTAAGTGTAAGGGTGATACATTTCTATCAGAAAATATCTTGATTAGGTAGAGGTTATGAATTAGTAAAAAATACATAGGAAAAAAAAAAAACAAACCTTGGAAACATATTAAAATAATTGAGAAATATAGGCCATGAAAATTGTAAAATGATTTTTGAAAAATCTTTTCATGTTTATGAAAAGAATAATTACTAATAACCTGCTGCCTATTAGCTTTGAAAAGGTGGGTTTGAGTCTCATAACACTGCTAAAATCTGAAAATAAAAAACCTCTTGAAATTAAATTAAAGAAAGAAAGAAATTAAATAAATTAAAGGCTAGATTCACTACTGTAAATCACTACTCATCGCAAATGATGAGGTTTTGGGTTATGCTTGTTTTTATTACACAGCAGAATGCATTATGGAAACCTTATTTCATCTTCATTAATTCTCTGGAACAAAAACACTGACAGTTTTGAGAGGATATTCTGCATTTATTGAAAGGATTGTGTGTAGAAAGATTTTGAATAGCCTCACAAGCAAATGTTATTTTGCTCTCTATCTCTGATCCCATTGTGCTTGACTTTGCATGGACTGTTCAACATTTTGGGAGATTGTTGATTTGATCACACTTTTACATATTTTTCCTATTTTTAGTCTGCTACAGGGATTCACTGTACTGATAGAAAACAAAAGCAGTCTGTGCTGCCTTCTGTATCGGCACATTCAGAATCTGGCAAGGCTCCTGCACATTTTTTTTCCTACAAATCCATGGAGTGCACCTGCAGAAATTATGCATCTGCATGTGCTTCTGATAACATGGCTCACAGCTGTTTACCTTGCTTTCCACAAGATCTCTGTAAATACAGAGCAAGGGTCAGGGGGAAAAGAAAGAAAAGAGATACACAACAGAGAGAATACATAAGCCATGGATTGAAGGAGAAAGTAAACCACTGACATCCCACCAAGTAGGAAAGGAAAAGATGTTTAGCAGAAGTGTTGTCCCATCCCATTCCCTCGTTTGTTTTGCCCAGTGAGAATATAGTGATTACAGCACGCTTCACTGCCACAGATCAAATGCATCAAACAAATTTATTACTTGTATTCTGAGTGAGGTATTGCACGTATGATATATAGTCATATGTACTCTAAGCCAACAGTGTATTAACCTATAACTAATCAGTATTCTATGAAGGAGATAAATTATGGTAAGTAAGGATAAATTAGATTGGGTAAGGTTATACAGATTGCAGGGGAGGTAAATTAGGGTAGAAAAGGTTATATGACTGGTCTTGTCAATGCATCTGTTGTGAGATGGTGTCCAAAGGGGAAGAGGAGTGTCATGCATGCTGGGGGCTGTCTCAGGCCAGCTTAGGGGAGCTCCAAAATCT
Source organism: Excalfactoria chinensis (assembly GCF_039878825.1). Lineage (NCBI taxonomy): Eukaryota > Metazoa > Chordata > Aves > Galliformes > Phasianidae > Excalfactoria > Excalfactoria chinensis. The sequence goes on along the minus strand of NC_092825.1, from coordinate 26,518,245 downwards.
GTCCTCTGGTGTACTGATTTTATTCCCTTTTTGTACATGTCTTGCCATGATAAGCAAGGGTGAGGGGAGAACTGTCACAAGGTATGCAAACTAAGATATAAACAGAGGCATGAAAAACATGACTTTACAGAAAAGCAAAGGAACTTCCATTGGTTCCTTAGGACCTTATTTTCAGTTCCCAAAAATGTGAGAGATTGTTCCCAGGTTTATTTTCACAGTTTTATGGTGCCCGTGATTTTGCTAAAGATGACACTTGCTTTTTTCCTTGTCAACTTCCACTTGTAGTTCAGGCCCTGGACATGAATACTAGGCCATACATTGTTAGGTTCAGATTAAACAAGTGGAAATGGTTGAAGGTGAGTGGAGGGACAGATGCATAGCGACAGCCTTAGCTGGCCTGCATGGTTAGGAGCAGTTCTTGTTACTGACCAGAGGATATCTATCAGACTGATGTCCCATCTTGCATGACCTCTGCTCTTCTTCAACAGGTTATGCTTGGGCCATACTCCACGTGTAAGATTTCCATGGACAAGCCCTACTCAGAGTTTAGTGATTTGCCATTCTACCATTTTTTATTATTACTATTTTTATTTATTTATTAATTTTGGCAAATAACTACTTCTGGAAAAGTAGCTGAAGATGCCTTCAGAAATTCAGCTGGAGATGTTTCTTTAGATAAGTGTCTGCAATCACCATGCAGCTTTATGGGCTGAGTTTTATCCAAATGAAGCAGTCTTCATAACAGCAATATGCCACAGGCATCGCTGTTACACTGTTTCTCTGGTACACTGCAGCTCTGAATCACAGCTTCTCTTTGTGTTTTGGTTTTTGTTTGTTTTTTTTTTTTTTTTTTTTTTTTCATAAGATCTAATAAATCTTGAACCAAAATGCAGAAAATCCCATAGCACCTTGAAAGTATTGCTTGAGCCTTTTTTTTCCAGAGACATTACCTACACAACTACCACAGTATTCCAACTTCTGACTATAGCTGGTGTAGCATGGCTTATGTGGAGGTTATAATCATGCAACTATTTTTAACACTGTAGAAAACAAACAAACAAACAAAATGAGATAGCCTTAAAGAAGTGTGTAAAGGTGGAAGGATGCTGTTTGCTAACCTGATGTTTGGAGAGCTTGTGCTCAGAATTCCTGCATGCCTAATGCAGGAAGAAATACAAACCGCTTATTAAGGAAGATGACTTCATATCATAGAAGATCAGAAGAGATCACTTTTCCATTATCATCAGATTTTCTGTATTTCTGGAATCAGATCCAAACACAGACTTAGGCGAGGATGTAGTGTTAAAACTCAGAAATTTCAGTCCCAGAATCCTTTCTGCCATTTATTCCCATCTCTGCTCCCAGAATTAAAGTTTCTTAGGTACACAAAGCTTTTAATTTTCGGTCACTCAAAAAGAATCTCAGCCAAGATATAAATCATGTACACTCTTGACCAAATTAACAAATGATAATTTAACTTCATTAGTTTATATTAATTATAAGGAATCTCTTGTGAGAAATTTTAATAATGCGCTAGTAATATTGTCATATGTGGAAATATTGATAGTGAGCAGTTAACAGTTTAGCTATAAGCACATAAGTCTGCTAATTTATCACTATATTTGGAATTCAATGTATTTATAATCCTCAAAAAAAAAAAAAAAAAAAAAAAGTGTGGTAATATTAAGTCAGTAACTTGTGAACAATTGAAAATAATAAAGAACAAGTAAATGGATTGTGCTAATAACCCATTGAAGCGAACCCATTATAGCAGAACAACAAAAAACACTTTATCTGTGGTATGCCTGGAATCATCTCAAACACTTGTGAGATAAGACCATTGCCATGACAACAGCATAAAGGCTTAAGATGTGGTCCTAGGAGAGAGCCCCGTGAAGATGGGACTGCCTTGTTCTGGCCAAAGCTCCTCTGTTCAAGCAGAGTTTTTTACTGCAGGGTTTTTTACTGCAAACTTGTTGACTGCAAACTTGTTGATGGCAAATTTGCTGACAACAAATTCCACAAATTAGCAGACATAGAAGGATGACCAAGAGAAGCTTGGGGATTTCAGAACTTTGGAAATTCTTGACAAGTGCTCTCACAGGCCAAGGACTCTTTCCCCTGTTGACTGGACCAATGCTGGAACCTAAACTAATGATCTCTTTCTCTTCCCATTTCTCATTCTCTACCCCCATTCCTGTCTCACTCTCTTTTCTTTTAGTTTTCCTCTTATTATTGTTAAATAATGCTAGGTTTATTTTTATTTCTTATAAAGTTAAACCATACAGCTTATACAGATTCAATTTTAATGATATAGGGTAGTAAGAGTGCCAGTACTTTTAAGAGAACTGTAGTACTTGTGTCTGGACTTTGACTGTCATTTAATCTTAATCTAATGGAAGGTATTTATGAATATCATCATCCTTCTCTCCCGTTAGAGGCGGGACATGACAACCACTCATCTCCTCTAGTTAGAAGTCGTTTTTTTTCATCACTGTTCTTCAGTGAGCATTTTGGCACACAAGGATATGGATGACATTTTTCGCATACTGGTGCTCACTCTTTTCTCACTAGTCCTAGTTAAAATGTCAACTCATTCCATGTCCCTAGAAGTAATACTGATTGCCTCCAGGGGAGAAATGTAGTTGCTTGAACATCACAGCTGACTCTTTTCATTTTTAGCTACAATTGGTCTTTTTCCAATGCCTATTTGGATTTTTGGCATTTGGAGAAAAGTAAAAAAGGTTGGAGTTGGTAGGGGGTGAGGAGATGGAGACAGAAGTTGAGACAGAAGTTCCTATCAAGAAGAGAGAATATCCCCTTGGCAAGAGGGCACCACAATAACTACAGATGAGGTTTCTGAAGAAGCTGTTAAACTGTGACAAAAAACCGTGAGAAAGGCCACAGTGTCAAGCCACAGAAGCCACACAAGATAAGTGCAGACAAAGACATGACTGTTGAAAGGGGAATAATTAGGACTGTGAGGATTTTGGAAAGAAAGGTTCAGCACAGAAACATGAAAATATAGAAAGGGAAAAAAAAGCAAGGAGCCAGATGTTAGAAACTCAGATTTGTCAAGGCTCTGTTCCAGGAAGCAGCAGAGGCTGCTTGTCTGCATTACTCCTAATAGCTCATTAATTCTTAGTATCATCTGCAAGTATTAAGAAATTAACTGTTAGGAGGGTTTTTTTTGTTTGGTTGTGTGTTGTTTTTTTTTTAGTTTTTGTTTTTGTTTTTTTAATTGCAGTTTGTACGTATGTTTTTTATGAAGTCTTTTTACTCAATCTTTTTTTGTGCCTAGCTCAAGATGCCAGGTTAGGTGACCAGTGAGTGAAGCTTACGCATGAACCACTTTAGCTATCAACACAGACAGCACTGTGCTTCTGTTCTCAGCAAAGCAGAGTGGAAACAGATCCCTTTTCCTCTCTTTCCACATTCTCCCAAACAATGCAGTGCTGCTACTTGTCAGATAGTCTTCCCTAGCTAACCATGGAGATCCAGATCGATGAGTTTCCCTTCTGAGATGGCTGTTACATGATACAGAAAAGGTCAGAAAATACATGGAGGACATAGCAACACATAGCTGAAGTAATCATGCTTGCCCAAAAGGACTGATATCTGTCAGTGAATGCAGGGAAAGGATTAAGCAGATGACATGAGCAGGTATTGGAAATCTATCACTTCCTATCATCATATGAGATGGCATATGGCAAAGTAAACAACATGACATCACATTTATCAGCAACAGCCTTAGTCTGCTTCTGGATGTTTAACTCACAGATTTCAACATATTGCCACCAGCCATCGGCCTGGAGTATGTGTTCCACAAGAACCTGTACCATGCAGAAAACACAATGTTGTGGTTTAAGCTGGCAGGTGGCTCAGCACCACACAGTTATTTGCTTACTATCCCCATTCCCAGTGGGGTAGGGGAGAGAATTAAAAAACAAACAAACAAACAAATAAACAACAACAACAACAAAACAAAAACAAAGAAGAAACTGTGAGCTGAGATAAAAACATTTACTAAGATAGAAAAGGAAAAGGAAACTATTTATGATTATATAAATGTATATAACAAATGATGCACAAGTAATTGCTCACAACCCACCAACGGATGCCCAGCCAGCCTCCTGAGCAGTGGAAGAGAGCAAGATGCCCTCCCACATCCTTCAAAACTCCTTCAGCTTCATGTCATGTGGTACAGAATATCTGTTTGGCCAGTTAAATCAGTCCTGATTCTGTTTCCTCCCAGCTCCTTGGACCCTTCACTGCACATGGCCTTACAACACTGCTTAGCAGCAGATATAAATGTGTTATCAACACTGTTAATAGGAGAAATCCCAGAACCAAAACACAGCATCATACTAGACACTCTGAAGAAAACAATTCTCTCCCAGCTGAAATAAAGACACAGAAAATGAAGATCCATTTCTGTTTCTTGTCATTTTCTTCTTGTACTATCCTAAAGTAAGGATTATGTGATACACACATCCATATGTATCATGAAGTTCAAGAAGACATAAGTTATTATTTGGTTTATGGGCATGGGCTCCTGAAATTTTGTCTTGCTAATCATGGTGTTGGTTGACTCTCTGCTTCTCATTCCTCATTGCTGATTGCTCCATTTCCCGAGCATGCTGCTTTCTTACCAGCCTGACCTGATCTTTCAGGTACAGAAGCTCTTGTTCACTGGGAGCAAGACTGTCACAGCACTGAAGCTTGTCAGAAGTAATTTCCTTTATCAGATAAAGAGAAAAAAAGTCTACAAGAGCAGGGGTTAGAGCATTCCGAATATACATTCAGAGTAGCTGCCTCCAAGAATATAGGACACACCACTTGCCTCATACTGAGCCTTTTTTCAGCCAATGCAGATTTGGGCAGCAGGCACCAGGAGACTACCAATGGGCAATGATCAATGATCAACAGCATGAAAAGAAACAAAATTAAGTCTTGCTTTCACAAGTGAGCCTTATATGTCTCCATGGAGCTGGAGATGACGACGTAACCAGAATCTCCAGGGTACTTTCCAAATAAGCAACTCATACTTCAGAAGGCAACTTATGGACAGCATTTCTTCAAGCCTCTTAAATACATGTGCAGGAAAAATTAAATAGAAAAAAGGATGCAGACAGCTCTATGCAAAGAAAATCTTCTGAACTACACATTCTGTAGATATAGACAATTTTAATTGTATGCTAATACAGCTCCAGTGACACTGAAAGCCAAGAAGGAGAACCATACATTATTAGCATTAAGAACCCTTTAAAACTATTTGAAATAAAAGTAATCTCTATCATCATTTTTATATGGAAGAATAACATCAAAAGTATGTGTTTCACATTGACAACTACAGTGTTTGTTGTTCACCATGTATCCCTAATAAGAGAATATAAAATAATTGTTGCTAAGAGGCAAAAGGAAACTACTATGTTTCCAAAGAAATTACTAGATGGCCTATTTAAATGCATCTCTGACTGAACCATAAATTGGCAAGAAAGTTTTATGATTAAAATGAAAAAATTATCATCCCTATTAGTGGACATTGTTAATGTGCCCATCTATTAGAAAAGACAAGTGGAATTAAATAAAAATGGTCTGTTCTTGGGTGAAAATTAAAGTGAGTATTGGGAGGAATTAGAATAAAGAAAGGTTATTTTTTTTATCTCCCAAGATCAATTGAATTATTTTGTGGTTCCAAGGTGCTAGGCAGGTTATGCTGTAAAGATCAGCCATTACTTCAGGGAGGAGAAAATTGATAGTTTCATTAATTCACAAAGAAAACTTGAGATCCTCCTAACTAGCCTGAGAGGAGGCTAAAATCATCATCACTTCTAACTTAATATAACTCAAATCTAAACACTTATTTGCAACCACTTAAATGATTTGATATGTTTAAAAAATATAATTCTCTAGTATGCCTTCAGAATAATAATTAAGATGTGCAAAATCTCTCCATACTTTCAAAAGAAAAATAAAAAAATATCATCAAAAATTAAGAGTTTAATATATATTCAATAAGAGTACATCTGATGGAGGTAAGATTTATTAATGTACCAGGCAGAACAGGAGATTCTAGGATGCGATTACATAGTTAGAGGTGGTATGTGTCACTCAGGAAGTCCTTATACTGATATGTTCTGTCAGAATTTCTGATGAGAAAGAAATTACAGGCATGTGCCCCAGATAAAGTTGCCTAAGGTTTCCAGAGTACAGAATCCATGTTTTTAAGAGCAACACAAGCAGTTGCAAAGCACCTAAGCGATCATTCCAAATCCTTAGCTGCAAAGGACATCTATGCAGCAAGTAAGGCAGACAGCTCTGATTCTAGCAAAGTCTTTGTCCTCCCAGTGCACTTCCATAAAGGATGGAAACATTCTGCATTCCCACATGACTTAAAATATTGCTGATGGTAATGCAAAAATTTAGAGATAGCATCTTATCATGAGATCTGTATTTCTAATATAAGCTAGGTTTATCTGCAAGACATAATACATCTGTTATGCTTCACCATTCTAAATCACAATCATAGAAAGTTTTCTTCAGGTTTTTTTGGTGGTTTGTTGTTGTTGTTTTCATAGAATGATATTTGCTTTTTATCTTATCTCTGCAAAGTTGCTGCAGGTTTCTTTTTTTTTTTCATGTAAATGTGGTAACTCCTGTTGTTGTCATTCAAAAGGAAACTTGGAATTGTCAGAACAGTCATTACTGTGTATCATCTTTCTTGAAAGGACACAGAGGATTTACATTACCCCCTTTGTAACAACAACAACAACAACAAAAAAAAAAAAAAAAAAAGAAAGGAAAGAAGGGAGGAAGGGAGGAGAGGAGGAGGGGAGGAGAGGAGGAGGGGAGAGAGGGAGGGAGGGAGGGAGGGAGGGAGGAGGGGAGAGAGGGAGGGAGGGAGGGAGGGAGGGAGGGAGGGAGGGAGGGAGGGAGGGAGGGAGGGAGGGAGGGAGGGAGGGAGGGAGGGAGGGAGGGAGGGAGGGAGGGAGGGAGGGAGGGAGGGAGGGAGGGAGGGAGGGAGGGAGGGAGGGAGGGAGGGAGGGAGGGAGGGAGGGAGGGAGGGAGGGAGGGAGGGAGGGAGGGAGGGAGGGAGGGAGGGAGGGAGGAAGGAAGGAAGGAAGGAAGGAAGGAAGGAAGGAAGGAAGGAAGGAAGGAAGGAAGGAAGGAAGGAAGGAAGGAAGGAAGGAAGGAAGGAAGGAAGGAAGGAAGGAAGGAAGGAAGGAAGGAAGGAAGGAAGGAAGGAAGGAAGGAAGGAAGGAAGGAAGGAAGGAAGGAAGGAAGGAAGGAAGGAAGGAAGGAAGGAAGGAAGGAAGGAAGGAAGGAAGGAAGGAAGGAAGGAAGGAAGGAAGGAAGGAAGGAAGGAAGGAAGGAAGGAAGGAAGGAAGGAAGGAAGGAAGGAAGGAAGGAAGGAAGGAAGGAAGGAAGGAAGGAAGGAAGGAAGGAAGGAAGGAAGGAAGGAAGGAAGGAAGGAAGGAAGGAAGGAAGGAAGGAAGGAAGGAAGGAAGGAAGGAAGGAAGGAAGGAAGGAAGGAAGGAAGGAAGGAAGGAAGGAAGA